>NC_142391.1:45048672-45111172 GCF_059441095.1 Idiotropiscis lumnitzeri | reverse complement strand
TCAATGGTTAAATATTTGGAAAACACTTACAGTGAATGCCGTTTTATGGACTTAAGCATCAGACACAACCTAACTGCTACTTGGCTTCGTGTATAACAGACTTTGTGTGAGCAGGAAGCGCTTGTTCTCGCGCTGACTTTTGACACTCTCTTAAAGGGACAGTGCACCACCAAACTGGGACTTAAAGGGGAATGGCATGCAACAGTCTCTTAACTATAACAATTGAAAAGATAATAACGGCCAAAACAATGTATGTGTTTGTGCAAGTGTTAGTTTTGCTCTGTGTTATTTTCACATGTGCATGCGCGTGCGTATGTGCGTGTGTGTGTGCGCATATGTCTGTTAGTTTTGCTGTGTGGGGGGAATGTGTGTTAGTGTTTGTGTGTTAGATTTTCTGCGTGTTAGTGTACGAAATCACATTTTGACTCTCAGCACACAGCATTAAAAAAAAAAAAAAAAGAAAGAAAAACTAATCCAATAAGCGAAGGCTGGCAAGTCCAAAAACTCTAAGTCAAGTTGATGATGTTGGCAGGATGGCAATTAAGAATGACACTGTTGCTGTACTCAGGATTTCCCGAAGGATCTCGAGTGGAAGACATTTTTGCTGGAGTGGCATGTGAGCGGCACCAAAATCCAGAAACTTCCAGACTACTTGGCATCCTTCAGCCTGCTGAGGGTTTTGGAGCTGGCCAAGAACAAACTGGCCTGGCTGCCCCCCGACATCGGTGAGGACCGCCTCAGCCCTACCGCCCTTCGTCCATCTCAATTGGCCTCTTTGCCAGGAAAACTCAGCCAGTTGCGCCGGCTAAACATCAGCTACAACCGACTGTCCTCCGTTCCTGCCCAGCTTGGGATGTGCCACAACCTAGAGCGACTGGAGCTGGCCGGAAACCACAACCTCTCTGAGCTTCCTTTCGAGGTTGCCAACATTCATGCACGTTGCGTTTACTAGCATGTGTTGGTGGCATATCGCATGTGTTTACATCTGTGCTGTGGTGAAGAGATGCACAACAATCCTCGTTGAGTTCATTTGCACATGTTAGCGTTGTTTAGCAGATGTTAGCATCTGTATGTGGTAGCTTATTCGCAGTGATGAACACAAGCACCCAACAATCTTGCTGTTAAGACCGGCTCTGCTAGGGAAGGAGGGAGGTAATACAGACCAAGTTGTAAAAAGGTTTGGAAGTAGAGTTGACAATTTATTCTTAGTAAAAGAAAAGAGGTAGGTTTGCAACAAAAGGGTTTAACAAAAAAAGTATTAACTAAGTTCACAAACGTATATAGGTCAACAATAGCAAGTGTCTCAAAATTACCCAAAGTCCACACAAAGCAAGAGACACAACTAGCGCAAGCGAGGCGATCTGTACTGTTAAGTCCCAGCCGCCCTGAGCGGCAGAGCCGAGGTCCTTTTATTGGTCCCAGCTGCAACAGGTGGAGCTTGTTGATAGGGCTGTCTATTGGGAACGAGCGGGAAAACCAGTCCACCAACGAGGAACGAGCGGGAAACCAGGCCACCAACTAGGAACGAGCAGGATACTAGTCCATTTACTTTAGTACAAAAGGTGCAAGAGTCAACACAGAAACAAGGGGTGTGGCCTTGTAGGTGGGCCCTCGCCAAAGGCTGTAACACCTGCTCATTGGTCTCATTAGCATGTGTAAGCACATGGGTCACCAACATGGTGTCTGCGGGCACAAGTTAGCCCCCATACTTACACACCACTGAGTGAGTGTTGGATGACCTAGCTTCTCTTGAAACTTCCGTGCTGAAAATTTAAAACTGTATCTGCAATTTAATCCACACTTTTCCCTCCTTCGGCCATTGCAGTTTAAAAAAAGCAAGAATATATTTTAGATTTTCAAACGGTCGCCAGTTACGACTTTAGGAAATGTTGATTTTGCATAGCGCGGCCCTTTCACAAGTGAATATCCAATCACGAGATGCGTTAATCACCTTCTACTGTCTATCAACTGTAAAAGCCCGCACGATTGTATCTGAAGACCTTGGACGAATAGTCTGTGCTACCGGTATCATGAAATCTGCCTGACAACATGAGCTACCGGAAATCTGATTGTATAAAACCTACAAATTCAACACTAGGATGTAATATGACATCAATGTGAAGAATATGATCATGATTTCTTGAATTTCTTAGGCCAGTAGATAAAGGCTTGAAGGCCTTGACCACCCACCACTGGTAAAATGTTGCATGTTGATGTATTTCTGTTTTGCTCTTCACGTAAACAAATATTAATTATTGAAAGCATATAACAGTATTTAAGGTCATTTCAGCAAAAGTGTTATTTCACAAATGTTTCAAAATGATAGCCCTCTGCATTAATAATGACCCAAGAAGTAGCGTTCATTTTTGTGTTTGTTTCGAATGTGTGCTTCGAAGACATCACTGCTGTTGTGATTGTGTGCGTTTGTGTGCGCGTTTGCAGCTGAGCTCTCTGAAGCGTCTGACTCACCTGGACATAGCGGAGAACGGGTTTCCATCAATCCCCGTGTGCGCTCTCAGGATGAGCGCTCTGCAGCTCCTTGACCTCAGCGACAACCGACTCAGCGACCTGCCGCAGGACATGGACAGGTCGCAAGCATGTTTGCGTGCGCATGTGTGCGCGTGTCGGTTTCACTTCATGTTTATGTGTGTGTGTTTTGGTTTCAGGCTGAGTGAGCTGGTGACATTGTTTGTGCACGCAAACAGTCTTTCGTATCTTCCTCACTGCCTTACTAACATCGCTACGCTCAAATTGATTGTCGTCAGCGGCGACCAGCTCGTTTGTGTCCCCACGAAACTCTGCAGCAGTCCGATCATTAAGTATTCGCACAAACACACACACACAGAAACACCCCAACATGCGCTCACACATGTACACACACACATATGTACAAAAGCAAAGCCATATACACATGGACAAACACGCTAGGTAAAATGTTAACACGTGTATGCACACACACACACAAAAACACGTGTGCAAACATATACAGTATACACAAAACACAAAATGCGTACAACACATTCACTTGGATGTACATTAACTTGTACATACGTATATACGCTCACAAATACAAACACGCTTACATGCATATACTGTATATGCACTCAAACACGCAGACACACATCCATAAATTCAGAGACACATACAATGTACATGTACACGCTCACGCTCATACACAAAAGCACACGTATTGTAAGTGATGTGCACGTGTGTGCTTTGAGGTTCATCCGCCTGTACGACAGTGGCAAAAAGAAAAAGAAGACGGACGTGATGAGGACGATAAAAGAAGGACGGGACGAAGACAGAGACGAGACAAAGGATGGCAGGGAGAAAGAATTCATGGAAACTTACATCAACACACTCAAGGACAGAGGTCAGAGGTCACAGTTCCCTGAAAACCTGACTTATTTTCAAGTGTCTTTGACCAAACTTTTATTTTGAAGTGTAAAAGTTTCATTTTCAAGTGTCAATAATTGACTTCACATGGAGTGTCTATTTTCATTTTCTCATATTTTTAAGTTGAGGTTTTTTTCAGGTGTCATTGAGCTTTGTTGGCGTCTTTGTCGACTTATTTTTAATTGTCAATTGTAATTTGAAGTGTTTGACTTGAAATTTAAAAACCCAAATTTCAACATTTCCAAATAAAAGTAAACTTCATAGTACTTCAAAAAAATAACTTGAGTTCACAAAGTCACCAATTATTTTTAACTAAAACTTCACATTTCAAAATAAATGTCATCTCAACACTTCAAATTAAAATTCACATTGCAAAAATAGTCAACTTCATCAACTTAAAAATAAGTGAACTTGATACTTTGACTTTATAGTTGAAAAATGAAACCCTACTTGATAATGCTTGCAGATAAACTTAAACAACTCAATGACCCTTCCTTATATTACATGACCAATTGAAATGCTGCCTTTGTCCCCCCCCCCCCTCACCCCCCCCCCCCACAACACACACACACACACTCTCCACACCAAAAGAGGACATGCCCTACACCACCACCAAGGTGACCATTTCCTGTCTGCTGTGACCCTGTCCACTGGGAAATATACGAATGTTAACCCGGAATCTGATTGGGCTGTCATCCATCCTGAAGACATAAGTAATGTTTTATCATTTAGGTTATTTAAGTTGGAATCTCTTGAGGAATTTCTCATCTTTTTATTTTGCGGAGAGAGGAAGGTGTCATTTCCAAATGTGATTTCCAAAGTTTGCTGCTGACAATGTTTTGTAAATTAGTGCTGCTAATAAACAACATTCAAATATGAGCAATAAAATTATTATCAAATAAAATGCATTTTTGTTTGTTTCTATCAATTCAAATGAATTCATCAACAACTCTAAAAACCTTTCCATTCATCCAATTCAAACAGCGTACTGGTTTCCAGTCAACGTCAGGGCACATCTGGACAAATAACAAATTGTTCTCCAATGCCTTCGGGGTGTAGCGTTAATAAGGGTCACTCGTAAGTGTGTGTGTATCAAATAACGACCGGAAGGAATGCTGGCATTACTCATGCTCGCCCGCAAGGGCACGATGTCAAATAATTTTGGATTGTTTAGAGCAGAGGTATTCAATTAAAAGTCACAGAGGTCCACAACGAAAATTTCTTCCAATTAAAAGGTCCGAACCAAAGTCCTATGTTCACATTTTTGTATAGTTTCAATATTTAGTCATTTTCAACAGAGCGCACTAATATACGAAATATTTAGCAATGTTCCCATTAAACACCTTTGCCAGTCAAACAAATATAAGGCGTTTATTTCACATTCAAGAAAAATGGCTCCAGGAACTTAAGGGTGCCACTTCCGGAAAAAATAGTAAAATATCTCCTGCGGAAATATATCAAGTGCTAAGCATTGAGTTAACATCTTTTACCTTTTTTTCTCAAATCAAAGAGTTATCAGCCTAAAAAAAACGGAAAGCCTAATTATCCAAGTAAAACAGTTCAACATGTTCAGTACACAATCAATAAAAATGGCTGTCCTCATGAAAAACTAATTCAAAATGAGCTTTGACACCACCTTTTCTTTTGAATATTTTTTAACTTCTCTTAATGAGAAAATTTTGTTTGTGACTGCCCTGCCAGTAACTTAAATCTGGGTTGGAAATGAGTCAGGGCCATTGGGATTTGGTAGATTATTTCACACATCTGGGCTTTGTGTTTTCCTTTAAATAATGTTTGTGCAACAGCATTTAAGCACTCCTTCGCAACTTCCCCATCACTGAATGTTTTTTTTATGTTTCCCCAAAATCCATGATACTTTTACTGAATATTCGTTTTCATGCCGCTGGGATGTAAACGAAAATGTAAAAATCTGTTGTACTGCACTCGAAGTTTGATGTTTTTGCGTGCGCTCACCTCAAACGTCAGTGGATAACTGTGCACAAAAGGGCGGTGCTTTGTTTCGTAGTGGCGCTTCGCAATGTTGCGACGGTTTCGGAGCATATGATGCACACTGGTTTTGAATCGGCTGCAGCCAGAACGAAACTACATTTCTCCGTCCATTCATTGAAAACAACACGCATCGACCTTGCTAAATTTTTAGCAAGGCATGCTGTCAGCAGCACTCTCTTTCGGTATGTTGCGCAATTGGCAGTGGATCGTAAACAAAAGATTTGATTGGCTCAAATCAGTGACGCCTTTTCCGTATTAACTAGAATTGCAGCGCCAACGTTTGCGAATGCGCCCTGGAAAAAAAAATCATCAAAGATTGGTCATGGGTCCGGTCCGCATCCGGACTGCGGTCCGCCATTTGGTAATACCTGGTTTAGAGGATAAACTAAACAAAACGAAAATCCTCGTTAAATCAGTCTTTAAATGTGAATGGGGCTACAATCAAGTTGGGAGTCTTTTTACCAAAGGAGAGGTTAATACTACAAACGCACATACAATTCACGCTTGACTTCTATATATGGACAATGTTACTAAACTACAACAATTAAAACATCCATCCATCCATCCATTATCCGCCGCTTATCCGGAGTCGGGTCTCGAAGGCAGCAGCATCTGCAGGGAAGCCCAGACTTCCCTCTCCCCAGCCACGTCTTCTAGCTCTTCCGGAGGGATCAGCAGGTGTTCCCAGGCCAGCTGGAAGACATAGTCTCTCCAGCGTGTCCTGGGTTGTCCTTGGGGCCTCCTGCCGGTGTACATGCCCAGTGCACCTCATTGTTCGCCCAACCAGTCTACGTGTGTTTTGGTTCTGGGGTGTATGCTTCAGGAGTAGGGGTGTGTGGGGGTGTGTGTGTGTGTGTGTGTGTGTGTGTGTGTGTGTGTTGGGGGGTGGGGGGGGGCGGTGCGTGTGTGTGTGCGAGTGTGCTTGTAGGGGTGTGCGCATGCGTGTATGTATGTATGTAAATTGGTTAAACAAAATAAAAACTCTTGGTTCATGTTATGACTGAGATCACTTTGCAGTTGTGTGGATGAGACCGAGACAAACAGGTTTGTCCAGTTGCATTAAGGAAGAGCAAGCGTCACGAGCCCACGCCTTGAAACCTTCTTTTTTTTTTTTTAAACCAGGTGCACCGCTAAGGTATTATTGTCGCGACGTCATTGTTATTCGGATATTGAGCATTCGAAGGTGAGTTTTAAAATAATATTTTCAATCATGTTAGATGATGTTTCTTAGTGAAGATCTCAAATCGGCAGAATCAGAAAGCTCGCCGTATTAGCACGTTATTGTAAATCTGTCGAATGAGCTATTCGCTATTGTCACTCATGAAACCTATAATTTATGATTCGGTGAAGACCATGGAAATTATTGATCTTCATTCGTTTGTCTCGGCCAACTGTTATGTGAAGAAAGACGAGGGCCATTTCAGAATGATGCATTTGTACTAAACATGACTTCTTTAAAACTGTGGGCAATTAAACTTTTAAGTAACTCGCAAGTGTGACGCATAATTGTTTCTGGATTATGCATTCCTACAGCACAATCTAATGACTTTTTATAGATTTTGACATGATACATACTCGATATTGATGAATTTGAATTGCTGCCGAGTGAAAAATATATACCTGGATGAAATGGCAAAATGAAAGTGTGAGCTCTCTTTTTAAATGCTAGAAATTTATCCAATCCTTATTTTCTGATTGGAATTTGATCTAATTGTTTTGCACATTTCTACACGTTTCTCAACTATAATTTGAAGAGCACATATTTTACACGCATTTACTGTTTAAAAATGATAAAACTGATTGCAATATATACAATCGATGTTTTGAAATATTTGTAGTAAGTAAATGTTCTGATTTCTTGTTTGTAGTACTGAATTTCAATATTTTAATTATTAGCCCATTTAGGTTGGTAGATAAAAGCACATCAACCCATCCATGCAAATTATTAAGAAGGAGCAAAATAGACTGATTACTAATTTGATTATCCCTCTGTTCACATATTGTGAGAAGGATATATTTGGGAATTATTGACCCTAGTCTCTTTGGTTGGGGTTTTGGTGGTCTTCAGAGACGAGTTATGACTAAAACAGCAGAAAGTACGCTAAAACAATCTTTTTTTTTAAGTAGATGCTGATGTCTATGAATGATCTTTCGTTACTTAAAACACAAAGACAATGTGTCTGCTTTCATAGAGGAATTTGGAAATTAAAAGGTATCCACATTTTAAAAATTGATATTAAAGGATTTTGACTTTTTACAATAATAGCTAGTTAGTTCATTAAAGGGATTCATAACCTTTTCGCTTAATTTCCATTTTGTTTCCAGTAATCATGTTTCCAAGAATTATGTTTTACTGAATTCTTCTGTTCAGCGTTGCCATTGGACAATTAATCATCTGTTTATTTATGTTTTATCATCAGTTTCATCCAGGGTTTGACAGTTCAGTTATTTTGCTTTTTAGCCCCTATGGAGAAGATCAATTGAATGTGAGCTGATGATGATCATTTGCTCATAAAAGTTGACTTACGCCTGAACAATTTGTGCAACCACTACTTCTGAAATGTCCTTGTGCACAGAGCATCAGCATTACTTTTCCTTATTACTTTAAAAGTTGAGCAATAAAATATACAACATAGACATGAATACCATTAACCTGCGTGAAGTTGGCCCCCCATTTCTTGCAAAAATAGGGGGAAATAGTTTGTTTCGTTTGTGCTGCGTTTGTGCTAGTTTGTGCTGTTAAAATTTTCGTTTGTGCTGCTTCGGTTCCAGAGATATTCCACTTTTTTTTATTTCGAGTGGTGACGTCACCCAGCCCCCCATTTTCATCCAAATGGGTCGGGAATGGTGCCATTCGTTTGTGCTGTTAAAATTTTCGTTTGTGCTGCTTCGGTTCCAGAGATATTACACTTTTTTTCAGGTCATTACCGGTATGTGTTTTTGTTGCTAGAAAGCAATGTAAGTATGATTAGAATGAAAAAGAAAACAGCCGGCTGGATTCCAAGGTGTATGTGTTGTGTCGGAATTACTCTCAGACTACGACGTGATGATCGACTCGTTTTATTTCCATCACCGACCACAACAACGCCACGTCACCACAAAACACACCCACTTCCGGGGTCCACTGTACCCAACCCTCTTCACGGGCTGTCCCCGCATATGCCCGTACATAACAGTATGATTTCATGCAAACACTGTTCATGCGCTTGTTCTGTCATTTCAAAACCTCAGTTTCAATCACCCGCTTCCCCAAAATGTGTCTTTCTCCTTACATCCCAACTAAACTTAGCATTATAAAATAAAAAACTCACAAACTTTTGATGATAACTCTGTTCTAACCAATGAGCAAACAGCAGTAGTTTACATCACTCACACCTTATGGATTCACAAACATTTAACTGTATATTACTGTGGTGGTAGTTTAGTGGTGTCAAACTGTGCTACATTGTATTAATAGGTGCTTCTACCTTTATATTTTGTTTTTCTCAATTAGTTACATTCATCAAAATTTTGGACAACGGCTATTTATCTGTAACTTTCTGGACGTTAAATTATTGACAAAATCGACATTTAGAGCATAATTTAGATAAAATGGGGGCGCTCATTATCTAGTTTTCTCGATGCTGTTCGCAAAGTCGATGTTTTTCCTTTTTTAAGGGGGAATTCATTGCAAAAAGAAAAATAAATCTTTGTAATGATGTCCTATGTGCCTGAAACTGAAAGTTTCCAAAGTGCCCTTTGGCTCAGATTGCAAACGTCACTGCATACCTGCATTCTCGGCTTAGTCATGTGACATCAATTTCTGCTGACAGAAATTGGTACAGAATAAAATGACAATGCCCTGCCCTGGGACTGATGAAAAAGAATGAATTAATTTGCTTAATTCATATTCCACGAATTCATTAACCAGAATATCGTGTTTAGACTAGTGGGGACATAGACAATAGACTATATTTTTGCAAAGAAATGTTTTGCTTAGGGTTACCCTTTAAGTGAACATGTGATTTTGTTGTAGGGTGCATTCTAAGTGGACTTCAATATGGCGCGCGATAAAATCAGCATCCCTCCATACCAGCCAAGTGGCAGCAAACAGTGAGTGTACTAATATTTTATATAATATGATGTACTTTTGTCTGTAGTTGAAGATGTATGTGCCCAGTCTGGGGGCGGCAGGTGCGGACGGAATATTTAGCTGGTTGATACACATACATGCGTCTGGTGTGTTGCCTGGTCAAAGATGGTTTGCTGCCCATTGACAATTTTTTGTTAATGGGGCAGGGGCCTGTCGTTCCCTCCGCCTCTGGTGGATGCTCGACACCACCATCCCTTTGCGAACTCCCTCTGCATGTCCTAGTGCACAGGTGTCACACTCCAGTCCTGCAGGGTTGCTTTCCTGCGCATCTGATTCAAATGAGCAGGATACTTGGCTGGCTTCTTCGGAGCTTGCTGATGAGCTGATCAGCCTGATAAGTATACTGCTCATTTGAATCAGGTGTATTGCAGCCAGGAGAGATGGAAAACAGGCAGGATAGCGGACTTCGAGGAACAGGATGAGGAACCCAGGACTACAACTGTGCTGTAAGGAGCAGAAGGTCTGCTAAGCATAGTTATTACATAAGCAACCCATCTCAGCTTGAGCATCTCAATGTGGAGGTGCAGCAGCTCAACTTTGAGTCCTACCTGGATAACTGAGCTACTCACACAACCCTTGTTCAGTGTAAAAGGGTTGTCAACCACCCATTGAACGGCTCAATGAATTCTCTTCAATAACCAAGTCAGTCATCTAATCACACCAGAGCATGTTTTTATCTTACTGAAGACAAAACGGAAGCCTTCATGATGCAAAAATAGCAACTGCAAGAGACTGCAGTGAAGGTCTTTAAATTCACAATTTGTCATTGAAAGCTGTGAAAATAAAACATAAATAAAATTATAATAATAAACTCAAACATCAAGCAAAGATACACGTTTTTCATAGGACAGTCATAGCATTCCCTAGTATCTATGGCCTCAAGCTCTAAGTTCTGACCAATGCAGTGTCTTCAAGATAAGATGGGTCCTTAACGCATGTCCAGGAATGATACCACCACTGTGATCATCTGGGGTGGCCTGAAAAGTGATCCAATTTCACATACCGGTAGTCTGAAAACTATTGTTACGTTTTTCCAGAATCTCTGGAAAAGTTCAGGATTCTTAGAACGCAGACACAAAAATTCAATTTCACAAAAAGATATTTATTTTACAAAAAATAAATCTGGCGCAAGACCGACAAAGTACAACAAATGATGCTGGTGGAAAAACACACCAGAAAAATAACGATTAGAACAAAAAACACTTGCAAAAGGTACGGAGCAAAACGGAACGGAAATCATTTGCCCTCGAAGGACAAGGAATACGAATTCATGAGCGTGATGAGTTACAGGTGCGTGGCTGGAGGGTTCATCTCTCCAGTCGGTTACGACATGACCCAGAACCAAGCGATAGAGGGAAACGCCCCCACTCCAGCTGGACAAAGCAAAACATAAACATGACATGGACGTGACTAAAATGGAGCCATGACAATTATTTGCGTTTTACAAATAATGCATGGTATCGTAATTGATGTATCTGTGGCAGTGACAGTCTGAACAATTATTTTACATTTAGTCAATTAGTGAGGAAATTATTTCAGTGTTTTTTTTTCCTTTTTTCTCATGATGTGAGATTTTTGTAATGTAAAATATTTGCCTTGGCTCAATAAATCCACGCCAGAGGAACTATAACTGCGTTCAAACGGCAAATTGGTGCATGAGAGAGAAGTGTAGCAGTAGATCTGGAATTTTTTCATCTGTATTTTTTTTCTCCACACAGATTATAAATTTTAATATTTAGCAGATTATTCTTTTTATAACCTCACAGACCTAATCCAACATTGTAAAGACTACTATGTGAATTGCAAAGTTCACAACCATAATTATGCCATATACAGTATCATACACATTTCAAACTTTTAACAAATATCTCTGCATTTTCAAACTTCTGAAACATTTTCTAAGTATCTCTCTTTCTCTTTCTCTCTCTCTCTCACTCTCACTGCTGTTAAGCGGATACATTTTTTTAATTAAAAAAAATCTCTAATTAATTGGGATTAATCACAATTTTCATTTTTTTTGTTAAGCTTTTAACAGATATTTACTTGAATAATATCTTGGAATTAAGGTAAAATTACCACCTTATGAAGTATATCTTAATTCAAAGACTGTTCTAATAGCGTTCTTTGATTCTTGTGTAGGCTCAAAACTGAGTCATCTTTACATGCATTTTTCTTCAAAACAATTCTCAAAACATAAACACTGCATTTAGTTCTGACGACAAGCAGCACACTGCGGCAGTGTTAGTTTGCAAGGTCCAGTGGTAATTTGCGCAGGATGTTTTGTTATGAGTCACGTGATCATGGCGGCGAGTGAGTAAGACGGCAGTAACTCCCTCCACTCAAAACTTTGCCTAAAGCTATTAAATCGCCAACCCACCGCACTGAAGCCTGAACTCCAAGCAGCTAACAAAAGACTTTCCTCACAATGCCTCCAAAACAACTAAAGCAATCAAACAAGGACCGCGAAGCAGCAGAATTGTGCAATGCCACGCCTCATCTAAACGCCTGGGAGACCCGCTTGAGTTTTTCGAGGGGTTTATTCCCAATCTACTGCAGCTACCTGTCGCGTCTGTGGCCATCGAGAGTGCCCATCGGGCTTTTGGAATACCTGGTGATGGTCGTCCACGCCCCGTTGTGGTGAAACTTCAGCGCTCTCGAAATGTCTCCCTTGTGTTTGCGGCTGTGAAACGCCTTGGGAATCTTCAGCATGAGGGGCGAACAGTGCGAATTACCCGTGACATTCCACTTGATGTCCGGGCTGCGAGGCGAGCCTTCAATACCGTGTGCGCGAAGCTCATAAAAAAAAAAATACTCGCTTCAGAATGGCATATCCTGCGATCCTGTCCTTCAAAGCAAATGGAGTACGGAAGACATTTAAGGATCCTAACGAGGCTGAAGCTTTCCTCTTAACCATCCTGTAACTGGTAGAGTAGCCTATGTCTCTGTGAATATTGTCACCGGTGTTGAGTACTCATTTGCCCCTCAGAACTGATTGAACTGTGATATTGTGTGTATATATATATATATATATATATATAAGGTATGGGATTAATTGACATAAATTGTAGTAGAAAGTATAATAAATTTGAACAGTACCATCATGACGCTACAAATTGTACCTGTGAATACTATAACCCTGAAGATCTAAAACAAAATGATTTTTCATTTTCAGTCATGCACCTAAATATACGGAGTCTTAAAAAACAACATGATGAGCTGGTTTCATTGCTTGCTAGTACAGCTACAAAGTTTGATGTTATTGCATGTAGCGAAACTTGGATGAATGACCAAACATATATAGATATTTATAATTTAGATGGATACATATTGCATTACAAGAATAGAATTGGTAAAATAGGTGGGGGAGTTTCTCTTTATGTAAATTCAAATTACTTAGTAAAAGTGCGAAATGATATGACTATTGATGATGGTTACTCTGATTCATTATTTCTCAAAATAAAAATGGCAAAGGGGAAAAGTCTCATTATCGGAGCAATATACCGGCCACCCAATTCTGACTATGGTACATTTAGAGCTCACCTTGAAAGTCTTCTCCATCTTCTAAATCAGACAAATAAAAACTGCATTATTATGGGAGACTTTAATATCAACATATCAAATAGGGATACAATAGGAATGGACTTTCAAAATATTCTCTTCTCCTCATACTTTTATGCAACTATTGATAAATATACCCGAGTTACAGAGAAAAGTGGGTCCATTATTGACAATATTATTACCAATATACAAAACTCTGGAGGTAAATCTGGTGTATTATATTCAGATATAACAGATCATTATCCCATTGTGTTTCTTATGAACTGGACCAAAAGGCCATTTGTCCCATGTACCAAGAGAAAAGTCCAGATTAAAACTGACAAAACCCTTAAAAACCTAGCTCAACATCTCCAAACAAAAAACTGGGATGCTATTTATTGTTCTAATGATCCAAACAAGGCATTCGACTACCTAACTCATGAAATAAGAGCTTCTATTAATGAAATATTCCAGAAAGGATAATAAAAAAAAATGAAATAAAAAATCCCTGGATTACAAAAGGAATTCTACAGTCTATTCAAAAGAAGACTAAACTTTATAAACAGTATAAAAAAAGTCCAAATAATATAAATAAATGAAAATACACAAGATATAAAAATAAATTAACAAATCTAATACGAGTTAGTAAGCAAAACTATTTTTCTGACCGATTTAAAAATGCTTCTGGCGATCAGAAGAAATCTTGGAAGGTGCTGAATGAGGTAATTGGCCGAAATGCAAAATCACCAGTTTTTCCTGACGCCGTAATGCAAACCCAATCAAATAAAACGACTAAGGCAGATAATTTACCAGACAATTTAAAAAAATTTTTGGCCTCTATTGGAAAAAATTTATCCAAACAAATTTCTACAACAGGAGGCTCACATTACAAATATGATCTAAAAAAGAATTACCCCAACTCATGCTATTTTACTCCTACTTGTAAAATAGAAATAACCAATATTATAAACAAGATGAAATGTTCACACACAACTGGTGCTGATGGTATTAGTAGTAAGATTCTTAAAACTATTGTGCATGTGATAGCTGAGCCACTTGCTCATATAATAAATTTATCTCTCCAGCTCAGCGTTGTTCCAAAGCAAATGAAGGTGTCAAAAATAATACCAGTACAGTGAACCCTCGCTACTTTGCGGTTCACCTTTCGCGGGTTCAGTGCTTCGCGGGTCTAAAAAATATTCGGGGGCATTGTAGTTTCGCCGAGCGGCACGACGGGGCGCTGGAGCGGTTAGACGGCCGGCGTGCGCCGAAGAAGAGCGTGGGCGAAGAGGAGAGTGGACGAAGAAGAGCACGTTCCTCCGGGCACGATTTGGGGCGACGTTTTGAGCGGTTCGGACCGTACCAGAGCTCCGGCCGGCTGCCAGGATGGCCGAGTGGTCTAAGGCGCCGCGTTCAGGACCCAGTCTCCCCAGGAGGCCTGGGTTCGAATCTCGAATTTCCACATTGTGGGACTAATAAAGGGCAAATTATTATTATTATTATTATTAGTTAAGCCGAAGAGGAACAACTTCCGCCCGGGCACTAGCGGGGCGACATTTCGCTCCGTTCGGGACCGTGCGAGAGCTCCGGAGGAGACCGGCCGCCGTGCGTGGTAGTTAAGCCGAAGAGGAACACCTTCCGCCCGGGCATGAGCGGAGCGCGAGGCTGTCAGTTATGAATGAATAAATAAATAAATGAAGAATGCCACCTTTCATTTCACAGGGCACACCGGACGGCGTACCAGCAGGTAAAAGTCGAAGTAATTAAATAAATACAAAAAGAAGTAATTGAATAAATACAAAAATAATGGCTGGGGAATAAAAAAAAAAAACTTTTAATAATAATTAGTTTTTTTTTTGTTATAACATGAATTTCACTCTCTCTCTCTACCCGTATATATATATATATATATATATATATATTATTTTTTTTTTTTTAAGCATTTTTGAAGGTGCGCCGCTACTTCGCACTTTTTTTTTTTTAAGCATTTTTGAAGGTGCGCCGCTACTTCGCGGATTTTCAGTTTTCGCGGGTGGTCTCTGTCCCCATTAACCGCGATAACCGAGGGTTCACTGTATATAAGTCTGGGAACATAAATGAAATGCAAAATTATAGGCCCATATCAATATTACCAACCCTTTCCAAAGTACTAGAAAGAGCAATCCACTTGAGACTGGTAGCCTACTTAAAAAAACTAAATATACTGGTTTCTTCACAGTATGGCTTCAGGGAACAGAGCAATACATGCATGGCCACTTTGGATTTGCTCGAGAAAGTAAACAATGCTTTTGAGAAGGGAGAAATTGGAAATTGGTATTGGCGTTTTTCTCGATCTCACAAAGGCATTTGATACGATTGATCACTCTACTTTACTTGGGAAGGTGGAGCATTATTGTGTCAGGGGTATAGCACTACAGTGGTTCAAGGACTATCTTCAGGATAGACTACAATATGTAAATGTAAATGGGGAAAACTCAGGACTGGAAAACATCACATTTGGAGTTCCCCAGGGATCCATTCTGGGCCCCCTTTTATTTATTGTGTATATTAATGATTTTGGTTTCTGTTCGCACAATATTTATGAAATTCTTTTTGCAGATGACACAAATCTATTTATATCACATAAAGATATTGATCAGCTTGTACTACTCTTAAATGAGAAGTTATCAAATGTAAATACTTGGTTCAAATGTAACAAGTTATCCCTGAACATCACCAAAACAAATTATATTGTCTTCAGCATGAATAAACATAAATACAGAGATTGTGAATTGAACATAACTATTGATGGCAGACTTATTAACAAAGTTGAGTCCACTAAATTTTAGGAATCCATATTCTATAAAGTCTGTAAATTTTAAAAAGGTTTGAGTGTCCCAATGATCCTCAATCCAATGATTGTCTGTGGCTTTATGCCACTGGCATGGCCACACCCATGGCTAACAGGTCCAAGATGAGGGTCTCCACCCGTGGGAGGGGCCAAGGTGGTTGGGTGCTGAGAGAGCTGGGCGGCGGCCAAAGGTGGGGACCTTGGTGGTCCAATTCCCAGCTATAGAAGCTGGCTCTAGGGACATGGAATGTCGTCAGGCCTTGCAAAATCATCATTCAATTTATTCATCCCTGTGTGTGTGTGTGTGTGTGTGTGTGTGTGTGTGTGTGCATGTAATTATTTCAGTAGATGACAAACCCTCAATTTAATCTCAATTTCTGTATCTTTTGTTGCAGCCACAGCAGCAGACACAGGCATAGTGAGCTCATGTCCAATCCAGCATTTTCCTACCATCCAGCGGACAAGATGCTTCACTTCTATCGCTGGAGTTCACCACCGGGTGTGATGAAGATACTTTGTATCTTAATCATAATCATGTGTGTGGCTGTGTTTGCCTGTGTGGCCTCCACACTCGCCTGGGACTACGATATGAATGCCATTGGTCTGGGTGGTAGCACTGGCTTGGTGCCAGGCTATGGCTCCTACGGTGGGTCATATGGTGGCACATACGGTGGCAGTTACGGTGGGTCATATGGAGGAGGCATTGGCGGTTCCTATAGTGGCTACGGTGGTGGCTATGGAGGAACAACTCAAATGGATCCTAGAGCTGGAAAAGGCTTCATTATTGCCATTGCTGCCATCACCTTCATAGCTGTGCTAATCATTTTTGTGTTGGTTGTGTCAAGACAACGCGCCGCTCACTCCTCCAAGTTCTACCTTGCAACAATCATCATCTGTGCCATCTTGGCATTTTTGATGATTATAGCCACTATTGTGTACCTGGTAGCTGTAAACCCAACCGCCCAGTCCTCAGGGTCCATTTACTACAATCAAGTTCGCCAATTATGTGCTCAGTATCAAAACCAGAACCAGGCCCAGGGCATCTTCCTCAACCAATACCTGTACCATTACTGTGTGGTGGAACCCCAAGAGGTGAGATACCAACATTGTTGGCATTGAGCTCAAGCCTTTGTGAATACTTTCCAATTGATGGTTGAATGTGTTTGATGTGTGTGCTCACATTGGTAGAAATTCAGATTTGTATTATTATTGATGTGGTGGGCCTTTAATGAGTTAATTATGATTAATTACAAAATAATTAATGCATTGTATGCGTTTTAATCTACCCTAAACCCTTGTCAGTGCATGATTACCCAGTACACCAATTACCCTGATGCGTGGCTACTAAAACGGAGGAATCAGATGAAACCTTATTAATCAGATTCATGGGATAAAAACGTGGTATTGTGCAAAAAGGAGTTTGCATACCCCCAGAGCGCTTCAACCCTCTGCTACCATAGACATGATGAATAGGTATTTCTAATTGAGCGACATGCACGACCTGCAGTGGTTGCCTCCAGAGAGTGTCAGCACATTTCACGTTTGTGGACTACACAAAGACCAAAATGACGAGCATGCTTAAACATTGGTGCACACAATGCTTTACAACCACAATGAGGAAACTGGGAATATCTTTATTAATAGTGAAGATTTTTTTTCCCACTGTTCTGATAGCACATTATGTATGTTGTATGTTACCAAAAAAGTGAACCTCGTGAAAGTCCATCCATCCATCCATCTTCTGTACCGCTTCTCCTCACTAGGGTCGCGGGGGGGTGCTGGAGCCTACCCCAGCCATCTTCGAGCAGTAGGCGGGGGACACCCTGAACTGGTTGCCAGCCAATTGCAGGGCACACAGAGACGAACAACCATCCGCGCTCACGCTCATACCTAGGGGCAATTTAGAGTGTTCAATCGGCCTGTCATGAATGTTTTTGGAATGTGGGAGGAAACCGGAGTATCCGGAGGAAACCCACGCAGACGGGGAGAACATGCCAACTCCACACAGGACGGCCGGAGCCGGGATTGAACCCACACCCGATGCTGTCTCTCACTGTGAGGCCATCTTGCTAACCAATTAATCAATCGTCATGCATTGACTTTGATGGGAGCATTTCCCCGACGAACATAGTCAATATCTCAGCCTCTATTCAGATCTGCGGCCGTTGCCATCTACTTGTAAATCACGTCTTTGCATGCACAGAAACCATTGGAGTTCTTTGTGTGATGGGTTTTATGCTAACCAAACTTTATCAAAGGACTGGCTTCAGGACCAAATCTTGTATTTGTACTAATTACTACTATTACTAGCAGTAGATAAAAATTTAGAAAATGTGCTACAGATAGACATGTGAACTACTTTTTCAATTGCCATGCAGAAACAACTTAGAGCCAATACTGTTCTGGGGGCCACTTTATCTATATATATATATATATATATATATATATATATATATATATATATATATATATATACTGTTAGAAGTCAAATATTTTTGGGGGTAAAAATAGTCACATCTATGTCTTTAAATAATCCATGAAAATATATTTAGATAAATTAAAAAATAGTTTTGGACAAATGTCCGTTTTGCAATAAAATGCATTTGCCCTCACTAGTTTAAACACGGCATTCTGATTAATTTTGCATTTGTGGAATATGAGTTAAGCAGCAAAATTTGAAGCCATCTCCGGCGGCCATTTTGGTAACAACCAATAACGGTTGACCTGTTTTCTTAGTCTGTGCCATGATTGGTCCTTAGCTGAGACCTGAGCCACTGTGATGCCATTTTCAGTCGACAAAGGTGTTGAAATGGTCACCACATGGGATGGATAAAAACTGGTGGATTTTACTACTTAAATCATCTTCCACAAACGCAATATTAATCAGAATCCCTTGTGTTGACTAATGAGCCCATATAGAAAAAAATCTAAAGAAAATTCTTGGGTTGACTTCCCCTTTTAACAATTTCTGGTTTGAGGGCTAAAATTGATTCAACAATTCAACACGGACAAGTGTTCTTGTTTTTTTTTCTTTCTTTTTTTTGCAGGCCATAGCAATCGTCTTGGGCTTTCTGGTGTTTATAGCCCTTATCATTCTTCTGGTGTTTGCTGTTAAGACCCGCTCCAGCATCAGGCGCTGGGGCAGAGACCGTATTCTATGGGAGGAGGTTAAGGTTGTCAACGATGGTCACACCATTGGAGAGTGGGTGAGTGCGGATTTTCAGATAGTATATACTGAATGACATATCGTGAGACAAGATAACAATATAGGTTAAAAAAAATGTTGGGTGCGGGGACACTCCTTCACACAAGGAAACATTCCCACAAAGAATAAAAGCCTTTAGTATTGTAATTTGTCGCCATTGGAATACTTTTATTTTGAACTTTAGTTAGAAATGGGAAATTCTATTAAATATGTATAATGCCAATATAAAATCAAACAAAGGAATGAATGAAGATAATGTGAGATGATTGCAGGCATACAAGCAAATAGGAGAAACAACTTCCTTGGTTGGTAAAGATACAAAGAGATATTTAAGTGTATGCCAAATCAGAAAATTCTCATAAAGGAATTTCTTCTTTATTGATCGATTTTCGGTTCTGTATTTAAGGCCACAGTATTATTGTGCCTTATCTCATAACCTGTATGTATTTGTTTCCTCCTGATCTATATTCAAGACATTATATTATTTCTTCTGCCTGAAATGTTTCTTAATTCAGTCAGACATTTTCACATACCATTTTATCACAATTTTTGCCTGTTTTTGTATTTCAGTCATACTTTTCGGTCCACACAATGTGCTTTGTGGCCAAAAACCCAAATGTGTTTCCACCGAGTGACGTAACAAGTGAAGTTTCATGAGCAGTTTCTGGGTGTGGTCAATTCAGATTTTTTTTAATTGTGTGGACGTATAAATTAAAGTGATTCATAATTTCCGGAAATCATATTGCGCCAAGTGAGTGTAAACGTAAAAACGCTTCCATTCATGTAATTATTGGTTTATTGAGTTCTCATCTGCACCAAAGACTTCAAGGTTTCTGTAACGGCTGTTTTTGACAACCTGTTTGTGCAGTGGTATTCTGACATGCAGGGAGCAATGGAACAAGTTTGACCTGCTCAACAACTTTTCTAGCATCTAAGGAGAAAAAATGCTGTAGTATAAACAAGTAAAGTGTGTGACATTGTCTCTTGCGACAGGTAAAAAATGTGTCAGGCGAGCCAGAGACACTGGTGAATGATTATAACGATCAAGTCGGAGCACCTGAGGGCTATATGGACGAAATAGACCAAAACAGGCCTCTTTACATGCCAGGGTAAGTCATGCATCATAATGAGCGCAAAGAAACTGCAAACAATATTTTCCAGATCAGAATGGGGTCAGTGTTGCATCTTAAATCTGTTGGTGCACTGCAAAACTGGAATGATACCAGCCTAACATGAACGTACACTTTAATGTAATCTTAAAACGCACCCCATAATTATCTTGAACATAATTATCTTAAACATCATGCAGCAAAAATAATACATATGTTACACATCATTAGGGCCTTTTCATGGATTTCCTCCCATTTTTAAAAAAAGAAATTATTTCCGACCATGCATCCTATCATGTAAACATTTGAGTAGTTTTGACTGGCTTGGGATCACATCGTGATCCCCACGATAAGCTGGACAAAGTGGCAAGGGAGAGTGAAGTCTGGATTCCCTGCTTCCGCTGCAACGCCCGCAATCCAACCTCAGATAAGCGGAAGAAAGTGATGCTGATGTTTTTAAAATGATCTATCACGTCATTGTTTATATCACAAAAACCTGGCCTTTGAACACGGGTGTGTAAACCTTTTATATCCAATGTAGATCATGGCGGAGTTCCTCAAAAGTCCGTGCATACCTCCTCATGTTTTAGTATTCGCCTCGTATGACAACAATGTCAATATGCTGTGGTCTGCATTGGTAGGGGGGGGGCATCTACCAGTGTTTATAATATATATAATACCCCATTTATTATCGCGGAGACACGCGTCTTTTCGTCCGAAGCAGCTAATGTATGTAGAAATGAATTTTATGGCTAAATTTAGCTGTTTAGCTTTTAATCAGGTGCGTTTTGTCATCCGGAAATTGCAGTACATGCATGATTTTACATGCATGAGTTCACAACAAACTAGTACCAACATTCATGATTAACATTTCAGATTAAGGAGGCAGTTCAGGCAAGCCAACATAACTACAATTTAGGCATAAACGACGCTCCCTCTCTCTTAATGGGATAGATGAAAAACGTGAAATTTGTTTGCAGGAATTCTGATATCTCTAGCACCATGGATGGCCTAAAGGCCAGACTGAGAGATTATGACCCTATTACAGATTCAGGAGATGACCTTGAGGAGGAAAACTTCAGCAAGTACGAACATTACAAAATCGTTTGTTAATATGACTGAAAACTTCTTTCAGGACTTTTATTTCATTTTCTAATAATATTACTGATTTTACTTTTACAAGAGTTTACTTTTCACTTGATAAATCCGTATGTTTTACTTCCTTCCCTCTGTAGGCTGTTTCCCTCCATTGTAGATGAGGAGGAACGTTTGACCTACAAACAAGAGTTTGAGCGGGATTACCATGAGTACAAGAGAATTCAAGTTGAGCTGGACAACCTAAACCAGAATCTTGCTCATCTGGATGGAGAACTGAACAAATATCCAGATGGCAGTCCACAGTTTCTGGTAAATGTGAAGTAAAGCTGTGACAGCCCTTCCCAAAGTCAGGTTCTGACGTCCCTCCAGACTGTCAGAGGGAAGTGCTGAACACGAAATGAATATCACCAAACGTCATTAGTAGCCCCGGGTGATTTAGGGCTTATAAAAGCTTGTCACACTTGGATGACAGTCTCCCAGAATCTTGCTGTGTGTTGGCTTGCAATGACACTGTTTGCACTTTCAGTGCGGATCAAAGGGGTTAGATCTCCTCTGCTGTTTTTCCGTCGCTGGGCACCGAGTGATCAGTGATTGTTCAGAGCTGCCTTTTTTTCTTATAGCCCTCCTCCGGGTGCGACAGCTTTATGTTCACCGAGGTTAACTTCTATGAGTCTACTTCTCTGTGAGATGCTAGTTCTTTTAGTTCATCTTATGTGTCGCAATGTGGTTTGTGTGCTTGGTTACGCCGCTCACTGTTGAACTTTTCTCTGGCAAAGTTGCTTTGTGTTTGCCCGCAAATGTTGTCATTCTCATGTCCTCTCCTGGCTTTGCTGAGGGTAGCGCATAAAGGTCAGCAGCCCAGCCGTGTTTTCGCCGACGTGTGGGCTTGCTGTATCATCATGACTTCGGTTGCCGTTTTCGCTGGCAGTCTGTCATGATTGGTCTCTGCTAATAATGACGGCGTTATCTGCCCACTCGGCTATCTTATGATATTGCGGTCTTCTGTCGCCACTTGTTGGCATTTCTGCTGCCGCCTATCGCCAGCTGACCTGCCTTGTGTGTCGCTGTGTGCCTCGGCTGCTGCCAACTGCATAATCGCTGGGGCTGTCCCGATACAGCAGGGGAGTGATAATGTGGCGTTTAAATAGCAAAGCTGTGGGCAATTTGGAACGGGAAGTATTGTACCTGTAATCTGATTACGTCTTGACAGCAACAGTAATGGAATACAGTTACAGTTTTTTTTTTTTGTATCCTGAATACAGAACGCGTCCTGTCTCGTGCCTGGGGCTTTTCAGCCTCTCACTCGGGTTTTCGCTCTTTCATCGGTCGGCTGCCATGCAGGTTGCATCTTCACTCCCTTCCCTGGGTTTATCGCTTTCTGTTTTGTGTCGGGTGTCTTTACCGAAGGTTCAGAGGAGTGCCACATCAATGTCTCATCGTGCCTTAAGGGGGCTCTACAGCTTCATCCTCATGATGCGCCCCGTATCCCCAAATGGGACCGCCACTTGGTCCAACTTGTGAAGTTGACACTCTGTGCCATCCCACTTTTAACTCCGGGCTGATGTTTCCCTTCAGTGGGTGCCTCATAAGAGTGTGCTGTTGCTCGCCTCAGCTCAGCATGTCGGTGAATTGCCTGCACTTTCACCTCATCCTGTCTGAGGTGGCACCCGGATAGTGCTTGTCACTCTGTGGCTGAACTCTGCTTTTGTCCGCATTTCATTTTAACCAGTCTATCCAGCTTGCATATTTTGTGCCTCCGCCTGATGTCAAGGGTGTCAGTCCAGTGTTCTTGTGCCCCATATCGGCTCTGCGTTTTTGTATTGACTCTACTGTGGACCTTCTGTTCATCTGTGCAGCTTTTTGTCCTAGGGAGCTGCCCTCTCTCAATTGTCTCACTGGATCGTGGCTTCTATCCGTTAGTCTTTTCAGACGTTTAGCCGCCTTTTGCCATCAGGGGTGTCATTCGACCAGAGGTATTGCAATGTCTTGTGCGGTTCTGAAGGGAGTGCCCTTAGAGGGCATTTGTGCTGCTGACTTCTGTTCATCACCTGGCAATTTCTCCATAAATTGCATTATGGATGTCACCACTGCCCTTCCACTGGGTGTGGTGTTTGGCTCTTCCGAGGCTTCTCGGTGAGGTTTGTATTGGAGCTTCATTGTGACTTCGCTGGTATTGGTCATTCCGTGCTTTCTGCACTGCTCCCTGGAGGTCTGGAAGGATGTCATAGAATGACTGTTATACATGAAACTACGGTCCTATGAGTCCCGAATGACCGCCAGACCGTCCAGTCACTCAGAATCCTTGTGTTTGATTGAGAATTTTCTGAGGGACTGTCTTCTGGGTAGCATGGGCTTTTATTCGCCTTCAGTCACTCGGAATTACTGATGTTAATTCTAATCCTTTCAGCACTGCCCCCTGGCAGTCATTTGGGGCTCATAGAACTGTAATTGCATAGT
The DNA here is from genome assembly GCF_059441095.1 of Idiotropiscis lumnitzeri. Taxonomy (NCBI): domain Eukaryota; kingdom Metazoa; phylum Chordata; class Actinopteri; order Syngnathiformes; family Syngnathidae; genus Idiotropiscis; species Idiotropiscis lumnitzeri. The sequence continues at coordinate 45,087,398 of NC_142391.1, read as the reverse complement.
AACCATTGATTCTGTGCCAATTTAATCTAATTTATTTTATACATGCATTTTATCTTTATTTTGGAGAATAATTACAGTATTCCTGGTCTAATGGAAGGTGAAATCGTATTCAGCTTCCATCAATGCTGTAACATTCAATGAAGCTATTTGACATAACCATGCTGTTTAGTCACTCACAAGATCCGACTCTAAATTAGTTTACTGACTCATACATCCCCAGAGTTGCAACTTCTTCATATTGAATAGTTTCAGTCATTTTTAACACTACCATTACTGGACTACAAGAATGTTGAACTTTAAGTTATCCCAAAAGAGAAAATTAGTATGTTGAAAACAAAAGTGGGACAGAAAAAAAAATAGTTGTAAGTAATAAATGAGCTAACAACACAAGCAAGCCTTGCGTTCCGTAACATAGTCAACAAACTATAGTGAACATGCTCTGAAAAGAAAGATTGGATGTTGTTGTCCTTGTATAAATGAAGATATCAATGGAAGTTACAAGCCTCAACAATTTTTTCATAAATTTACATAGGCAGTTGGCCAGAAAGGGGGCCAGGTGCGGTCGATTCCTTTGTTACTTCAGAAGATCAAATTCTGGGACTGAATTTGCTTAAAGAAATTTTCTAACTCAGTTTTAAAGGTAGTAGTATATTTGTCAATTTCAGAATTTGTTAGTTGAATGTTAATAGAAAGTTGTGTGAAAGGCACAGGCCTATCATGTTTAGGCACTGACAGAGTAAGTATGGATGGTGTAACGGTTCTAGAATTGAAGCATAGCATGTGAACTGAAGAAGTGCGTCCCAAAAATTTTGTTCATAAACCGATCTGTCGTGAACCGCGATCCCACTCTACCTTTGAAGAAAGTTGGAAAAAAACTGAAAAAGGTAAAACTCTCGCAATGAACCTTAACTGCTAAAAAAAGGTAGCCTGTTCGCGCAACAGAGAATTAAATGAAAATACGCAGAAACGTGGCTGCTGCAAATTGATCGATATAAGATACAACACAGCACCTGTGCATGAGAATGATGTTGGTTAGTGCAACCTTATTCATTTGGCAATTTCGTCATACATGAGTGTGTAATGGTCAACCTAAATTGTTATAATTTTGCTATTTAAATTCATTTGGTCTTTAAATTTGATTTTAGGATTCCATGGAAGAGTACACCAGACTGAAGAATCTAAAGAAAGTAAGTGATTTAAAATGTCATGGTTGGTCTTTTTGTTTATAACATTACATTGTTTCAGTTTTGTTTTTGCATTTCTTTCATTTTAGTCCCCTGATTACCAGATCAATCGGAGACGGTGCAAATATCTTAGGTCCAAGCTGTCCCACATCAAAAAGATGATCAGTGACTATGACCATCGACCTTGAATCTTGAGTTGTTATCCACGGAATGATGCAAACCTTGCACCACATTTTCTAATCTTGCAGGACTTATCACAAGCCAATACAAAAAATAATATTCTTTAAGAGTTAAGGTAGCGGGGATTTGTGTGGCTTTCCTAGTTTATGGACTTTTTTTTTTAATTCATGAACTATGAAGAACAATAAGATGTCGATTTTTCTTATGTATTGTACATAAAGGAGATTTGATTTTACTTCAAGTAACAATTATGGAATAATTCTTTTCATTTTTTTTTAGAGCAGTTTCAGTGTACTTTCTTAAAAGCACTGTCAGCATTTAACATTACAGACCAGCTCTTGTAAACAATATTTGGTTTACAATTGTAAATGTTTTTGGCATAATTGGATTAAGATGTTAGTTTGGATTTTGTTGTATTGTTTGTCATGAACTTGGATTTTTAATCGTGTTGCCTAATCTAAGATTTCTTTTTACTACCTACTCATGTTTATTTTTATGAACGCTTATATAAAATTTAATTAACAAATACGCTAACAAAACACTTATGAACAAAACAAATTATGAGAATAGAATGCATTAAATGAAGCACTAACATAAAACTCATTTTGAAAGTAAAATAATTTCTTTTGGAAAAGATTTAGGGAGCTGGTTTTCTTAATCTACCTTCTTTTCCTTATGGCTTGATCCTTGTAAACTATATTTGTTTTACAATTGTAAATGTTTTTAACTGTAATTTTTAACAACACTGAAATAAAATATGACTCTAAATTTTGTTGTATTACCTGTCTTGACTTGGATTTTTAATATTACTGTCTAACCAATTTTTCTTTTTACTAGATGCTCAGTTATCTTTGGCATGGGCACTACTAGAAAATTTAATTAAAAATACACCAACAAAATATGAAGACAATAAGTTATAACAGAATGCATAAATGGAAAACTAACACTAGTTGTAATTATTTCTTTTAAATGTTTTATTGGTTTTCGATGCAGTGGAGGAAGGACCGGGTGAAACATGGGCAAAGACTGAACAGAAAGTATTGAAACTTTTTAAAGAAAAATTACAGCTACAAGAAAGATGAGGTGGAGAGAGCTCATCGCACAGGTTAACCTGAAACTGGAATGGCCAGACCTAGGCAAATTGCAGTTCAACTTGAAAAATTTAAAGATAGAATAAGGATTCTATAGAAAACAAAGCATCTCAATGGATCAAATTTACGTAAATGAGGACTATATGGAAGCTGTTCGCCAGAAATACGAATGAACTCTTTCCACAACTGAAAGCGGCACGTGAAAGAGTAGATATTGCTCATTTACGATATGATAAACTCATGATTCACCCCCGTACATGCACACCAAAACAACAGCAACATGGCCGGTACAAACAGGCAGCTATTTGAGACTGGTATTATCGGGGGCCCAGCATGTAAAAAAATACCTTAGCTAAGCATGCATGCACGCTAAAACATAAGATAGCGTGCATGCTAGCGTATGTTGGTATAACCAATTCAGACCTTCACAGTGTTGTTCTACAGAACTAAATCATTTCAATTTAGTTAGTTGTCTGGGTAGCAAAATGTTAACTGGCTGAGTGGATTCATTGGATCACGCAGGTTGGGTAGGTTCACTGGATCATGCAAGACAAGGTGTGGCATATATATATATATATATATATATATATATATATACATATATATATATATATATATATATATACATATATATATATATATATATATATATATATAATTATAATTGAAGAAACATGAGTTGGCTATTGCGGGGAGAGTTGATGTACTTGGAATCACAACAATGCAAATACTTCCTTATCACACTTGAATCCAAAAATGGACACTGCCCGGGCGGACCAGACGAGACACAGTTCTATTCTCAAGGCAATGCCGTCCCCTCGTGTTGGTGCGTTTTAGCACAAGGCCGCAAATTACTTGCGGCCCACTGTTTTCTTGACAGGTGTCGGCGCGGGTACCAACGCGGTATTGGGCCAATATTGTAGCAAAACTTTTTACTGTGGCCTATTTCAATCCCCAAATGTGTATAAAAAAATCAGTATCTGTAACCACAGTCACAAATGTATACCGAGAATCTAGAAATTCGTAATTGAAGTCACAAATGTGCGATTGAAGTCACAAATGTGCACAGAGAATCTACAAATGCATAATTGAAGTCATAAATGTGTAAGGAGAATCTACAAATGTGTACATTGATTTGTATGCACTCGATGTCTCTTGATTGGCTGCGTTCTTACGTGTGACTTTTGCTATAGTCCTGCCGTGGACGAGTCACAAAAGCGTGCGGCACGTTGCAAATGCCTATCTGTGGACTTGTGTAGCTCCGTAGCGACCTATTCAGACCACAGGGAGGCACTAGTACAGTGAACCCCCGCTACTTCGCAGTTCACCTTTCGCGGGTCTAAAAAATATTCTGGGGCATAGTAGTTTCGCCGAGCGGCACGACGGGGTGCTGGAGCGGTTAGACGGCCGGCGTGCGCCGAAGAAGAGCGTGGGCGAAGAGGAGAGTGGACGAAGAAGAGCACGTTCCCCCGGGCAAGATCGGGGGCGACGTTTCGCGCGGTTCGGACCGTACCAGAGCTCCGGAGGAGGCCGGCCGGCGTGCGTGACAGTTACGCCGAATAGGAGCACCTTCCCCGGGCACGGGCGGTGTCAAGCGGCCCCTAAGTTTAACCGAATGGAAGCTCCGGAGGAGGAGGGCATGCTCCCGTCACAGTTAAGCTGAAGAGGAGCACCTTCCCCGGGCACGGGCGGTGCCAAGCGGCCCCTAAGTTTAACCGAATGGAAGCTCCGGGGGAGGAGGGCGGGCGTGTGTCACAGTTAAGCCGAATAGGAGCACCTTCCGCCCGGGGCACGAGCGGGGCGAAATGAAACCGAGTTCAACCGAACGGAGACACGCTTCGGGGGAGCAGGTCCGGCGTGCGTGACAATTAAGCCGAAGAGGAGCACCTCTTCCGCCCGGGCACGAGCGGAGCGCGAGGCTGTCAGTTATGAATGAATAAATAAATAAATGAAGAATGCCACCTTTCATTTCACTGTCATGATCCGTGCCTGTCATGCCGCGTGTGTTTTTGTTTTTTCAGCTGTGTGGGCTTTCCTCCAGCGATCGTCTCGCGCCATGCCGTCAGCTGCTGCGAGACGCGCCCACCAGCCCCGCACCGGATTCCCATTCACTCACTGATTACACTCACTATATAATCCACCTACACTGACTACCTGGCGTTGGATTGTTATCCTACTTGCTCATGCTCCCGTACTTTGATCGTTATCTTGTTCAAGTGTTTCTTGTTGTCGCGTTTTTCTTTCATTTCGTTATCAGCTACAGCTCGGCTCGTTTTCTGTTCTCTTTTTCTGTCGATGATTGGTCTCCTCCTATCCTTCCGTGGTAAGCAATCTTCGTTAGTCATTCCTTGCCTTTTGCAAGCGTTTTTCGTTCTATAGTTATTCCCTTTTCCTGGTGCAAGTGTTCCACCAGCACTTTACGTTCTTTCCGCCGATAGATTGGTATTATATATATTATAGCCGATAGACCCTCATAGCCCTAGATTGTAATTGAATACTGACTATATTGTGATTATAATAAATATCTTTGTATCACCACCTTTTTTCCCGTGTCTGCGTTTGGAGAGTCCTGTTCAATCCTCCAGCTCTGCTGGAGGATCATAACATTCACAGGGCACACCGGACGGCGTACCAGCAGGTAAAAGTCGAAGTAATTCAATAAATACAAAAATAATGGCTGGTGTTGGAATTTAGCTTTATATCAATGTTAGAATTTAATTTTAAACCAATGTAAACTCGAATTAGTAATCTGACTCCAATTTGCGACTTTAACCAACTCTCACTCATCCAACAATATGCGCGCTCGTTCTGCAATAGAAAGGTATCAGGAAGCCGGCATTTTCACGCATAAGTGGATTTATTCCCAATACACAGACTTTCTACATGGCACCTGGGTCTCGGGTCCCTCTCAATACAACTCTACACATCTCTTGCCACCAGCGAATGTACTCTCCGAGTTGCCCAGTAATGATTCATACTATACAATACGCAAATGCGACAGAGACAAAGGCATCCTGGCATGATTCTATTGGCGATGTGTATCCTGCAGTTAACTTTAGCTTGCTCTCATTGGTCTTTCTTCTCCCGCCGAATCCCGTGGCGACTCCTCCTGGTTGTGCTTTGCTCATCTCGGCTTTCCCCTCCTTCTGGTGATCCTGCAACATTCCATCCTTGCACAACCCCGCAACCCCCATTCTGTTGCTTATGCTCCCACACACACAGTTTCACCCCCACACACACTCTCAGCATTTTACAGTATCACATTTTCATACACTGGATGCAGCAACATCTAATGAACTATGTTAAGCTCAAACTCTTATATTCCTTTAATAGTCAAATGTATGAAATCCTTTAAGTGTAACCGAAGTTTAGACCATGCTAATGACAAGACCCTCAGGAGAGGACTGCAGGAAGATTGGATCACGGCTGCAACAAAAGAGGTGTGAACGAGACACCTCTGAAACAATGGACTTTCATGCCGGGACAACAAAAGTCATGCTGGTGGCTCCTAGCAGTCTACCCTTTGCTCTGTTTAAATCATGACTGGCATGATTACATTATCCTTTACTGGGAAATAAAAAAATAATAAGTTTTAATAATTTAGTTTTTTTTTGTTATAACATGAATTTCACTCTCTCTCTACCCCATATATATATATAAAAATATATATATATATAAATATATATATATATATATATATATTTTTTTTTTAAGCATTTTTGAAGGTGCGCCGCTACTTCGCGGATTTTCAGTTTTCGCGGGTGGTCTCGGTCCCCATTAACCGCGATAACCGGGGGTTCACTGTACTCTACAGCTGCAGCAGACAGATGATCCGATGGAGTCTATATGGCGTACGGTGTTTACTAAATTAATAAATTAATTAGTTTAAAAAAGAAGTGTTTGTAAATGCAATGAAGGGAAGCATTGTTAATGTGTCAATTGGCTGGTGTAGGGAAGTTTCATCCATTTTTGTTTTGTTTCAGTGATTTTATTATTTGTGGCATTTTGTTAGCGTATCGATATGTAATGTTCATGTTACTACCCCTGGAGGGCAGTAATGTCTAGGGTATTTATTTCTATGACCGGATGTTAATGTGGTGGAATGACCACTGACTAAGTGAGTTTAGTGTATAATGTACAAACAATGCAGTTCGTTCCACACTATTCTTGAATTTAACCCAGTTCAAAGAATGTTAAATAAATGGTACTTAACCGTGGGTCGATACTATCTATCCATGTTATTCTTGGACAGTAATCCCTCGCTATATCGCGCTTCACCTATCGCAGCTGTAAGGACCGCTCTCCAGCCGAAGCTGGAAAGCAGTGAAGGCGGATTCTTAAAACGCTGACAAGGGAAAAGTTTGGATCACAGGGGTTTATTAGGACCGGCAAATCACAATCATTGAATAGGCAAGATAGCTTGCTATTACTAATACTTGGATATCTATAATTAATGTCGCCAAAAGACGTGAACGAAAAACGCTGGTGGAGGGAACTCGCACCAGGAGAGCCAAAACGAGGAACAGAAAAAGCTTGCAACGCAAGAGAACCGAAAACGAGGATGTCCTTCCACAAAAGGGAGAGGTTAGAGCCAATGCACGGAGCGAGAACAAAAAGCGAGCCGAAACGTAGCTGCAACATGGAAATCATCAAAAACTTACAAAGACCATACACGGGAGAACTTGGACGAAGATAGTAGCGAAGGCACATGGGCAAGAGCAAGGTGAGTCAATAATCCGACGCGAGAGTGTCGGCGTGGCTGTCTTAAATAGCCCGTGAGTCATTACTTGATGGGTCGCAGCTGTGTGGCTCGTGAGCGCGTCTCGCTCGCGGCCGAGTCCCGAGGTGGCGCGTCGACGGGCGCGCCCACCCAGCTGCAACGACAACACATTGATCGTGACAGTACCCCCCCCCTCAATGGACGCCCCTTGGCGGACTACCTGGTTTGGACGGATTGGCGTGGTGGTAATCGCGAAGCAGAGATGGACACATGATCCAGGAGCGGGGAATCCATTGCCGCTCCTCAGGACCGTAGCCTTCCCAGTCGACCAGGTACTGAACTCCCCTTCCCCTGCGCCTGGAGTCCAGGATCTCCTTCACGGTGTAGACAGGATCGCCGTCGATGATTCTTGGAGGTGGCGGCGGGGCGGTAGGTGGCACCAAAGGGCAGGTGGGGGCCGGCTTGATGAGCGAGACGTGGAAAACGGGGTGTATCTTCATGGTGGGAGGCAGCTTAAGGCGAACGGAGACCGGGTTGATGATGGCCGAGACTTCGAAGGGGCCCACGAAGCGTGGGTCCAGCTTGCGGGACGACCCCGCCAGGTTAAGGTCGCGTGTAGACAACCACACCTTGTCGCCGATCTTGTACCCTGGGGCCGGGCGGCGGCAACGATCCGCGATGCGCTGGTTCCGCTGCGTGGTGCGTGCCAGGGCGGCCCGGGCCTCTCTCCATGCCCGGTGCGCCCGTTTCAGGTGCTGCTGGATCGAGGGAACTTCTTCGGTACCAGCTTGCGTCGGGAACAGCGGAGATTGGTATCCGTAGGCCGTCTGGAATGGCGACTGGCCCGTCGCCGAGGAAACCAGGGTATTGTGGGCGTATTCGATCCATGGTAAGTGATCGACCCAGGTAGACGGCTGGTCCAGGCAAACACATCGGAGTGCAGTTTCGAGGTCCTGGTTTGCGCGTTCCGACTGCCCGTTCGTCTGTGGGTGGTATCCCGAGGAGAGGCTGGATGTCGCCCCCAGGCACTGACAGAACCGCTTCCACACCCGGGAGATGAACTGCGGGCCTCGGTCGGATACCAGGTCGTCCGGGATGCCATGGAGCTTGACCACATGCTGCACCAGGAGGTTGGCCGTTTCCAGGGCCGTCGGCAGCTTGGGTAAGGGTACGAAATGAGCGGCCTTGGAGAACCGGTCCACCACGGTGAGAATGACGGTGTGCCCTCGGGAAGCGGGTAGGCCGGTGACGAAGTCCAAAGCAATGTTGGCCCAGGGGCGTGCCGGAATGGGAAGCGGCCGGAGGAGACCCGCTGGAGGCTGGTGCGAAGATTTGCTGGCGGCGCACGGCGGGCAAGCCTGAATGTACGCCGTCACGTCTTTCTTTAGCGAGGGCCACCAGAACCGTTGGCCGATCAGGCCCAGGGTACGCCGTATGCCAGGGTGACAGGCTAGTTTGGAGGCATGGCCCCACTGAATCACCTCCGAGCGGAGCTGGGACGGCACAAAAAGTCGGCCCGGGGGGCAACCTGCTGGAGCGCCGCTCTTCTCCTGGTCCTCCCGGATTCGCCGCTCCACTTCCCACTGGAGGCCTCCCACCAGCCGATGACTGGGCACCACGCTCGCCGGCCCCTCTTCGTCTTCCCATGCGTCGTGGATGCGGGACAGGGCGTCGGGCTTGGTGTTGCGCGCCCCCGGCCGGTACGTCAGCGAGTAATTGAAGCGGCTGAGGATAAGCGCCCACCTCGCCAGCCGGGGGTTCAGTCTCTTCATAACGCGGATGTATGACAAGTTCTTGTGGTCTGTGTAAATCACGAAGGGCTCCTGGGTGCCCTCCAGCCAGTGCCGCCACTCCTGCAGCGCCAGAACCACCGCCAGGAGTTCTCGGTTTCCCACGTCGTAATTTGCTTCTGCTGGGGAAAGGCGACGGGAGAAGAAGGCGCAGGGGTGGAGGCGCTGGTCGACCGGAGATCGTGCGACAGGACGGCCCCCACTCCGGAATCAGAGGCGTCCACCTCTACAACAAAAGGAAGATCTGTATTAGGGTGGTGTAATACAGGCGGGTTAGTGAATGCTTTTTTAAGATCATCGAAGGCCTGCTCGGCCTCGTGACTCCACGAGAATCGGGTCTTGGTCGAAGTGAGGCGAGTGAGGGGCAACGCCCGGCGGCTATAGTCCTTTATGAAACGACGGTAGAAGTTGGCGAACCCTAAGAACCGCTGTAGCTGCTTTCGAGTAGCCGGGACCGGCCACTCCACGACGGCCCGTGTCTTGGCCGGGTCGGCCTTTAGTTGCCCGTTCTCTACAATGAACCCTAGAAATGATACTGACGTTTTATGGAACTCGCATTTCTCCGCTTTTACGTACAGTTTATTTTCTAGCAATCGTTGTAGAATTGTGCGCACGTGCTGATGGTGTTCTATTGCGGAGCGAGAGAAAATGAGTATGTCGTCTAGGTACACGAAGCAGTACACGTTGAGCATGTCTCTGAGGACGTCGTTGATGAGTGCTTGGAAGACTGCCGGTGCGTTTGATAGCCCAAAGGGCATGACCAAATACTCGAAGTGTCCGAGCGGGGTTTTGAACGCGGTTTTCCATTCATCCCCCTCCCAAATGCGGACCAAATGGTATGCGCTGCGGAGGTCTAGTTTTGAGAAAATTGTTGCGGATTGAAGGGGGGCAAACGCTGAGTCCAGCAAGGGCAATGGATAGCGATTTTTCACTGTGATCGCGTTCAACTCCTTGTAGTCGACGCACGGCCGGAGAGATTTGTCTTTCTTCTCCACGAAGAATAGCCCCGCCCCCACCGGAGATGTAGACGGTCTAATCAACCCCGCGGCCAACGACTCGGTTATGTACTCCTTCATAGCAGTCTGCTCGGGTTGCGACACTTTGTATAGTCGTACCGACGGCAGGACCGGGTCAGGCACCAAATCTATAGCGCAATCATACGGGCGGTGTGGGGGTAAGGACTTCGCGCTCTCCTTACTAAAAACGGCGCGGAGGTCATGGTAGATAGGCGGCACATTGTCCAGATCGACCTCCCTCTTTGGTGCTGCCCTAACCTGCAAGCCCTCCTCGGCTGACCGTAGGCAGTGCGCGTAGCAAAACGGGCTCCAGTTTTGGAGGGAGAAGCGCCCCCAGTCGATCACCGGGTTGTGAGCTACCAACCACGGAATCCCTAGTACGACCGGGGCTGCCCTAGCCGGCATGACAAAAAACGAGCGTTTTTCTATATGGTTGCCCGATAACTTCAACGTGAGTGGTTCGGTTAATCGTCTGATATCGGCCAGAACCCGTCCGTCGAGATCACAAAGTTTCTCTGATTTTTTAAGTTCGGTGACCACGCAGCCGAGTTGGTCAACTAAGCCCGCATCAATGAAGCAGTCGTCTGCTCCTGAGTCAATCAGCGCGCGAATCTTGACACCCCCGCCGAGGCCGATGATCTCTCCGTCCATCTCGAGTCTCCGGGGATGACCGCGGCTGTCCCGACTCCCCGCCCCGCGGACGGGCTGCTCTTGCCGGCCGGTCGTGGCCGGGGAGGAGTTGTCCGCGGATTCACAGTGCGCTGGGCGACGAAGAGGCGACTCTCGGCGGGCGATCAGCTCCGGGCACGCTGCTACTCGATGATCCTGCAGGCCACAGTAGAAGCACGCCCCCGTGCTGCGCCGTCGCTCCCTCTCGCGAAGATCCGGGCGGCTCGGCCCCGGCTGCTTGGGCTCGTCGAAGGAAGGTCGCTCGGGGGCGCGGAGACGTGGAGGATCTGCGCGGGGCTGCCCCCACTCATGCTCTTGACGTTGTTCGCGGGGCCTCAGCCGACTTGCTCCCATCTGCATGGGCTCGTCGATCGGCGTAAACTCGGGAACCCGGAAGTGCGGCGGCTCGGCGCGGCGCTGCTCCACCCCTCGCTCTCGACGGCGCTCACGCAGGCGGTTGTCGAGCCGAATGGCCAGGGTGATCAGCTCCTCCAGGGTTTCGGCGTCGTCGCGGGCTGCCAGCTCGTCCTTTAGAGCCGGGCTCAAGCCCCTCCGGAACACAGACCTCAGAGCGCAGTCGCCGAATCCGCTCTCGGCTGCTCGGATGCGGAACGCGATGGAGTAGTCCGCAACTGATCGGGATCCCTGGGTACAGTCCAACAGTTCTGCCCCGGCTTCCTTTCCCCGGATAGGGTGGTGGAACACCCTTTGAAATTCCGCGAGAAAGACGGGGAACGAGGAACGGACCTCTGGGCGTGCGTTGCTCACGGCCATGGCCCACGTACTCGCTTGACCAGTCAGGAGGCTCATCATAAATGCTACTTTGGACCCGTCATGGGCATACGTCAGGGGCTGCTGATCGAAGATCAGCCTACAGTGGTGGATGAACGGGGCGCAAAGTGCGGGCTCCCCGCCGTAGCGGTCGGGGTGAGCCAAGTTAGGCTCCTTAAACGGGTAAGTCTGGAACTGAGTCCCGGGAGAGGGGGCGGCCGGGTTGGGAATCGGTGTGGCGGGGAGCGGGTGACTCAATCGAGCATCTAAGCTCGTGAGCTGATGCGCCAGTTGGCCGACCGCGTCGCGCAGGGTGGCGAGCTCGGTCGCCTGTTGGCCGACTAAGCGTCCTTGGCTGGTCAAGGCATGATAAATTTTTCCGGTGTCAGCAGAATCCATGGTCGGATTATTCTGTAAGGACCGCTCTCCAGCCGAAGCTGGAAAGCAGTGAAGGCGGATTCTTAAAACGCTGACAAGGGAAAAGTTTGGATCACAGGGGTTTATTAGGACCGGCAAATCACAATCATTGAATAGGCAAGATAGCTTGCTATTACTAATACTTGGATATCTATAATTAATGTCGCCAAAAGACGTGAACGAAAAACGCTGGTGGAGGGAACTCGCACCAGGAGAGCCAAAACGAGGAACAGAAAAAGCTTGCAACGCAAGAGAACCGAAAACGAGGATGTCCTTCCACAAAAGGGAGAGGTTAGAGCCAATGCACGGAGCGAGAACAAAAAGCGAGCCGAAACGTAGCTGCAACATGGAAATCATCAAAAACTTACAAAGACCATACACGGGAGAACTTGGACGAAGATAGTAGCGAAGGCACATGGGCAAGAGCAAGGTGAGTCAATAATCCGACGCGAGAGTGTCGGCGTGGCTGTCTTAAATAGCCCGTGAGTCATTACTTGATGGGTCGCAGCTGTGTGGCTCGTGAGCGCGTCTCGCTCGCGGCCGAGTCCCGAGGTGGCGCGTCGACGGGCGCGCCCACCCAGCTGCAACGACAACACATTGATCGTGACAGTACCCCCCCCTCAATGGACGCCCCTTGGCGGACTACCTGGTTTGGACGGATTGGCGTGGTGGTAATCGCGAAGCAGAGATGGACACATGATCCAGGAGCGGGGAATCCATTGCCGCTCCTCAGGACCGTAGCCTTCCCAGTCGACCAGGTACTGAACTCCCCTTCCCCTGCGCCTGGAGTCCAGGATCTCCTTCACGGTGTAGACAGGATCGCCGTCGATGATTCTTGGAGGTGGCGGCGGGGCGGTAGGTGGCACCAAAGGGCAGGTGGGGGCCGGCTTGATGAGCGAGACGTGGAAAACGGGGTGTATCTTCATGGTGGGAGGCAGCTTAAGGCGAACGGAGACCGGGTTGATGATGGCCGAGACTTCGAAGGGGCCCACGAAGCGTGGGTCCAGCTTGCGGGACGACCCCGCCAGGTTAAGGTCGCGTGTAGACAACCACACCTTGTCGCCGATCTTGTACCCTGGGGCCGGGCGGCGGCAACGATCCGCGATGCGCTGGTTCCGCTGCGTGGTGCGTGCCAGGGCGGCCCGGGCCTCTCTCCATGCCCGGTGCGCCCGTTTCAGGTGCTGCTGGATCGAGGGAACTTCTTCGGTACCAGCTTGCGTCGGGAACAGCGGAGATTGGTATCCGTAGGCCGTCTGGAATGGCGACTGGCCCGTCGCCGAGGAAACCAGGGTATTGTGGGCGTATTCGATCCATGGTAAGTGATCGACCCAGGTAGACGGCTGGTCCAGGCAAACACATCGGAGTGCAGTTTCGAGGTCCTGGTTTGCGCGTTCCGACTGCCCGTTCGTCTGTGGGTGGTATCCCGAGGAGAGGCTGGATGTCGCCCCCAGGCACTGACAGAACCGCTTCCACACCCGGGAGATGAACTGCGGGCCTCGGTCGGATACCAGGTCGTCCGGGATGCCATGGAGCTTGACCACATGCTGCACCAGGAGGTTGGCCGTTTCCAGGGCCGTCGGCAGCTTGGGTAAGGGTACGAAATGAGCGGCCTTGGAGAACCGGTCCACCACGGTGAGAATGACGGTGTGCCCTCGGGAAGCGGGTAGGCCGGTGACGAAGTCCAAAGCAATGTTGGCCCAGGGGCGTGCCGGAATGGGAAGCGGCCGGAGGAGACCCGCTGGAGGCTGGTGCGAAGATTTGCTGGCGGCGCACGGCGGGCAAGCCTGAATGTACGCCGTCACGTCTTTCTTTAGCGAGGGCCACCAGAACCGTTGGCCGATCAGGCCCAGGGTACGCCGTATGCCAGGGTGACAGGCTAGTTTGGAGGCATGGCCCCACTGAATCACCTCCGAGCGGAGCTGGGACGGCACAAAAAGTCGGCCCGGGGGGCAACCTGCTGGAGCGCCGCTCTTCTCCTGGTCCTCCCGGATTCGCCGCTCCACTTCCCACTGGAGGCCTCCCACCAGCCGATGACTGGGCACCACGCTCGCCGGCCCCTCTTCGTCTTCCCATGCGTCGTGGATGCGGGACAGGGCGTCGGGCTTGGTGTTGCGCGCCCCCGGCCGGTACGTCAGCGAGTAATTGAAGCGGCTGAGGATAAGCGCCCACCTCGCCAGCCGGGGGTTCAGTCTCTTCATAACGCGGATGTATGACAAGTTCTTGTGGTCTGTGTAAATCACGAAGGGCTCCTGGGTGCCCTCCAGCCAGTGCCGCCACTCCTGCAGCGCCAGAACCACCGCCAGGAGTTCTCGGTTTCCCACGTCGTAATTTGCTTCTGCTGGGGAAAGGCGACGGGAGAAGAAGGCGCAGGGGTGGAGGCGCTGGTCGACCGGAGATCGTGCGACAGGACGGCCCCCACTCCGGAATCAGAGGCGTCCACCTCTACAACAAAAGGAAGATCTGTATTAGGGTGGTGTAATACAGGCGGGTTAGTGAATGCTTTTTTAAGATCATCGAAGGCCTGCTCGGCCTCGTGACTCCACGAGAATCGGGTCTTGGTCGAAGTGAGGCGAGTGAGGGGCAACGCCCGGCGGCTATAGTCCTTTATGAAACGACGGTAGAAGTTGGCGAACCCTAAGAACCGCTGTAGCTGCTTTCGAGTAGCCGGGACCGGCCACTCCACGACGGCCCGTGTCTTGGCCGGGTCGGCCTTTAGTTGCCCGTTCTCTACAATGAACCCTAGAAATGATACTGACGTTTTATGGAACTCGCATTTCTCCGCTTTTACGTACAGTTTATTTTCTAGCAATCGTTGTAGAATTGTGCGCACGTGCTGATGGTGTTCTATTGCGGAGCGAGAGAAAATGAGTATGTCGTCTAGGTACACGAAGCAGTACACGTTGAGCATGTCTCTGAGGACGTCGTTGATGAGTGCTTGGAAGACTGCCGGTGCGTTTGATAGCCCAAAGGGCATGACCAAATACTCGAAGTGTCCGAGCGGGGTTTTGAACGCGGTTTTCCATTCATCCCCCTCCCAAATGCGGACCAAATGGTATGCGCTGCGGAGGTCTAGTTTTGAGAAAATTGTTGCGGATTGAAGGGGGGCAAACGCTGAGTCCAGCAAGGGCAATGGATAGCGATTTTTCACTGTGATCGCGTTCAACTCCTTGTAGTCGACGCACGGCCGGAGAGATTTGTCTTTCTTCTCCACGAAGAATAGCCCCGCCCCCACCGGAGATGTAGACGGTCTAATCAACCCCGCGGCCAACGACTCGGTTATGTACTCCTTCATAGCAGTCTGCTCGGGTTGCGACACTTTGTATAGTCGTACCGACGGCAGGACCGGGTCAGGCACCAAATCTATAGCGCAATCATACGGGCGGTGTGGGGGTAAGGACTTCGCGCTCTCCTTACTAAAAACGGCGCGGAGGTCATGGTAGATAGGCGGCACATTGTCCAGATCGACCTCCCTCTTTGGTGCTGCCCTAACCTGCAAGCCCTCCTCGGCTGACCGTAGGCAGTGCGCGTAGCAAAACGGGCTCCAGTTTTGGAGGGAGAAGCGCCCCCAGTCGATCACCGGGTTGTGAGCTACCAACCACGGAATCCCTAGTACGACCGGGGCTGCCCTAGCCGGCATGACAAAAAACGAGCGTTTTTCTATATGGTTGCCCGATAACTTCAACGTGAGTGGTTCGGTTAATCGTCTGATATCGGCCAGAACCCGTCCGTCGAGATCACAAAGTTTCTCTGATTTTTTAAGTTCGGTGACCACGCAGCCGAGTTGGTCAACTAAGCCCGCATCAATGAAGCAGTCGTCTGCTCCTGAGTCAATCAGCGCGCGAATCTTGACACCCCCGCCGAGGCCGATGATCTCTCCGTCCATCTCGAGTCTCCGGGGATGACCGCGGCTGTCCCGACTCCCCGCCCCGCGGACGGGCTGCTCTTGCCGGCCGGTCGTGGCCGGGGAGGAGTTGTCCGCGGATTCACAGTGCGCTGGGCGACGAAGAGGCGACTCTCGGCGGGCGATCAGCTCCGGGCACGCTGCTACTCGATGATCCTGCAGGCCACAGTAGAAGCACGCCCCCGTGCTGCGCCGTCGCTCCCTCTCGCGAAGATCCGGGCGGCTCGGCCCCGGCTGCTTGGGCTCGTCGAAGGAAGGTCGCTCGGGGGCGCGGAGACGTGGAGGATCTGCGCGGGGCTGCCCCCACTCATGCTCTTGACGTTGTTCGCGGGGCCTCAGCCGACTTGCTCCCATCTGCATGGGCTCGTCGATCGGCGTAAACTCGGGAACCCGGAAGTGCGGCGGCTCGGCGCGGCGCTGCTCCACCCCTCGCTCTCGACGGCGCTCACGCAGGCGGTTGTCGAGCCGAATGGCCAGGGTGATCAGCTCCTCCAGGGTTTCGGCGTCGTCGCGGGCTGCCAGCTCGTCCTTTAGAGCCGGGCTCAAGCCCCTCCGGAACACAGACCTCAGAGCGCAGTCGCCGAATCCGCTCTCGGCTGCTCGGATGCGGAACGCGATGGAGTAGTCCGCAACTGATCGGGATCCCTGGGTACAGTCCAACAGTTCTGCCCCGGCTTCCTTTCCCCGGATAGGGTGGTGGAACACCCTTTGAAATTCCGCGAGAAAGACGGGGAACGAGGAACGGACCTCTGGGCGTGCGTTGCTCACGGCCATGGCCCACGTACTCGCTTGACCAGTCAGGAGGCTCATCATAAATGCTACTTTGGACCCGTCATGGGCATACGTCAGGGGCTGCTGATCGAAGATCAGCCTACAGTGGTGGATGAACGGGGCGCAAAGTGCGGGCTCCCCGCCGTAGCGGTCGGGGTGAGCCAAGTTAGGCTCCTTAAACGGGTAAGTCTGGAACTGAGTCCCGGGAGAGGGGGCGGCCGGGTTGGGAATCGGTGTGGCGGGGAGCGGGTGACTCAATCGAGCATCTAAGCTCGTGAGCTGATGCGCCAGTTGGCCGACCGCGTCGCGCAGGGTGGCGAGCTCGGTCGCCTGTTGGCCGACTAAGCGTCCTTGGCTGGTCAAGGCATGATAAATTTTTCCGGTGTCAGCAGAATCCATGGTCGGATTATTCTGTAAGGACCGCTCTCCAGCCGAAGCTGGAAAGCAGTGAAGGCGGATTCTTAAAACGCTGACAAGGGAAAAGTTTGGATCACAGGGGTTTATTAGGACCGGCAAATCACAATCATTGAATAGGCAAGATAGCTTGCTATTACTAATACTTGGATATCTATAATTAATGTCGCCAAAAGACGTGAACGAAAAACGCTGGTGGAGGGAACTCGCACCAGGAGAGCCAAAACGAGGAACAGAAAAAGCTTGCAACGCAAGAGAACCGAAAACGAGGATGTCCTTCCACAAAAGGGAGAGGTTAGAGCCAATGCACGGAGCGAGAACAAAAAGCGAGCCGAAACGTAGCTGCAACATGGAAATCATCAAAAACTTACAAAGACCATACACGGGAGAACTTGGACGAAGATAGTAGCGAAGGCACATGGGCAAGAGCAAGGTGAGTCAATAATCCGACGCGAGAGTGTCGGCGTGGCTGTCTTAAATAGCCCGTGAGTCATTACTTGATGGGTCGCAGCTGTGTGGCTCGTGAGCGCGTCTCGCTCGCGGCCGAGTCCCGAGGTGGCGCGTCGACGGGCGCGCCCACCCAGCTGCAACGACAACACATTGATCGTGACAGCAGCTTCGCAGATTTTTTTATTGTATTGTGCTCTGTGTAGCGGCCCCTTGGATTTCGAAAGAACGCAGCACGTTTCAAACAGGTGTCGATAATCTTTTATCACTAAAGACGCATGTTCAACATTCTGCACCGTGAAAACTACAGAACAACAGAAAAACACAAATTGTAATCGTAGTTTCACAAATAATTCACATATTATGCATGCGCAGTCAATCACAAATCGTAATTATCAAATTAACTACACCATTATTTACAACACAATAAATTCTAAATCCCATAGTTTACCTATAAGCAATAAACATGAATCTTTGTAAATTCCTAACATAAAATAAAATATAGTACATTAAGAATTGGCTCTTACAGCTCCTATCAACTCAATACATAGAATGAAGAAATATAAATGAATCAAATGACATCATTTCAATTTGCCATCCAACTAATAATTTACAATTTTAATGTATTTAACATTTTATACACTACCGTACCTCATTCCACTCTCCAAGGGTGCTAGTTAACAGTTCCGACAGTCAGCTATCTTGCCTTAGCTTGGGATACACATCGAGATTCTGTGCTACGAACAATGTAAAATAACGAAAAATCACAATGTCAATTCTTTCCCCAAACAATCAAATTAATGCTCTTTACCTAGTGTGTGTTAATATAGATGGTTTTTTGATCGCTCCTCTGTCAACATATGTGCACACATCTCAAAGTGAAGCAACCCGGAAGTTGAATTACAAAAAAAGATAGAAGAAGAAATAACCCGCTTAAAATGAATGCAACAATGCCACAGGGTGGCACTGCGGGACCACAACTTCCCATCTACACGTACAAACAAACCACAACAATGCATCATATCAAATGCATTGTAAAATAATTAAAAAAAAAAATAAAGCTGACTACTTCGCGGATTTCACCTATCGCGGGTTATTTTTGGAACATATCCCCCGCGATAAATGAGGGATTACTGTATATATTGGTGGTACTGGGCTGTTAGAGTACTCTCGTCCCCTTGTGGTCTGAATGTGTAGCTACGCATTTGCATCTCGCCACGCGCATTTGTGACTTGTCCAGGGCAGGACTTTAGCAAAGGTCACATGCAAGAATGCAGCCAATCAAGAGGCCCAAGTGTGCATACAAATCAATGTCCACATATGCAGATTTTTGTCACACGTTTGTGACTCCAATCGGCATTTGAAGATTCTCGTTACACATCTGTGACTTAAATTACACATTTGTAGATTCTCGTTACACATTTGTGACCGCGGTTACAGATACGCATTTTCCATACATATTTGTGGATTGAAATACGCATTTGGAAAGTTTTGCTACAATAATGGCTCCATAGCGCGGAGGTATAATTTTCTGATTTACGGGGCGCGAGTCTTTTAACTCAAGCGGCGGGAATCATGCATGTATTTCTGCGACCGTCAAATAAATGTTTTCAACGCACCGACGTCACAATGTCGACACAAACACCACGTGCACACAATATACTTTCAAAACGTACATGCATAAAATATAGTTCACAGCGCATTTAAGTGATTTGCCTGCTCTATTTGTAGCACTCACTTTGCTCTTAATTGACATATTGAAGATGGCGCCCAGAAACACATGGGTTCATTGGCTCCCAGAGTAGTAATTCGCGCGTTTTATTGTAACACTGTCTATGCTCCCAAATGACACATTTAAAATGGCGCCCAGAAACAGCGTCTCCATTGAAACAACTGGCAAACCAGCACTTCAAGATGGCAGCGCATTTTTCGTCTGAAGCTTATATCGGACAACAAGCTGCGTGAATCCTCCCATACTAGTAAGTTTGTGTGTTTTTTATTCAAAAACACTTTAAACTAGGCCTCGCAACGCGGCACCAATTTGTAGAAAAAAATTGGTATGAAATTAATTAATGGATAAACGTTGGTTCGCGAATTAATGCCTGCATTAATTCTCGATCACCGTTGGGGGGCACCACACCCTTTTTAGTTGGTTCTTGGACAAAAGAGGCCGAAAAGTCCTCGTTGAATTAGTCTTAATAAATTTTGTGAGTTGGTTTGTTGTTCTGGCCAAACAAAGAAAGGGTTGTCTTAAATTTATGAACAGTAATTTTGATGATAGCTAGGGCTTGTAGTGTGTATTCCAAAGTCCAGGGAGGAGGATGGCTGGCTTGCGTAGAGAATTCAGTTAACTGCACTGCCATAGTCACTACACTATCAAAGCAAGTGCTTTTTCATGCAAAAAAATTGAAAAGAAGAAAAAAAAAAGTATATATATAAATATATATCCATCCATCCATCTTCTGTACCGCTTCTCCTCACTAGGGTGCCGGAGCCTATCCCAGCTATCTTTGGGCAGTAGGCAGGGGACACCCTGACCTGGTTGCCAGCCAATTGCAGGGCACACAGAGACTAACAACCATCCGCGCTCACACTCATACCTAGGGGCAATTTAGAGTGTGCAATTGGCCTGCCATGCATGTTTTTGGAATGTGGGAGGAAACCGGAGTACCCGGAGGAAGCCCACGCAAGCACGGGGAGAACATGCAAACTCCACACAGGATGGCCGGAGCCGGGATCGAACCCACGCCTGATGCCGTCTCTCACTGTGAGGCCATCGTGCTAACCAGTCGGCTACCGTCAGCTTTTTTATATATATATATATATATATATATATATATATATATATATATATATATATATATATATATATATATATATATATATATATATATATATATATATATATATATATATATATATATATATATATATATATATATATATATATATATATATATATATATATATTATATATGAGAGAGAGAGAGATTTTCTGCATAGATTTTTATTCCTTTTGTCCAAGTGCACTAAACACCCATTCGTCCATCCATTTTCTGAGTAGTTACAGGAAAGAAAAAATAATAATAATGGCCAGAGTATCCCAGAGTATCGCTTTCATTTTAATTTAATTAATTCGTGGAACAACAATATTTGATGTTCGAGGTTGATCCAGGTCGTAATCTAGTTTGAACTGAAGTCATGAAACACTGGTTGATCAGGTCGCCTGTCATCATGATATATGACACGGTACGAATGCTGCTCATTGCTCATTGGTTGAAAGAAATAGATGAAGGCGCCCAGCGCCAAACAAATCAATAGTTACAGTCCATCAAAGTATATATATATATATATATATATATATATATATATATATATATATATATATATATATATATATATATATATATATATTGTAAGAGCCATATTGAGGAATGTTTTCTAATTTGGAATTCATTATTATTATTTAAACATTATTGAGATGCATAATTGTATTTTATGTTGGAAGAAAATTTAGTTTAGCATTGCGTGTCTTAGACCCGGTATTGATTACCTAACGAGCCACACGTGAGAAGGTCGTCATGTGACATGCCGTATAAATAGTAGTCATGTGACGTGCCTAAAACACACATTCAGAAGGTCGGGTGGTGGTGACAAAGTTTTTCTGACCGACGCCAAGCAGCGACTTCAACCCTCGACGCCAAGCAGCGACTTCAATCCTCGACGCCAAGCAGTGACTCCAACAACGACGTCGATCAGCGAACTCTGACAGCCACTGTGACAGCCACACTACCGACGCTGGTCAACGAGCGCCGACAGCGGCAACCACGATCAGCGACCTCAAGCCACATCGATCGACGACCTCGACCACGTCATGTTTGAGTTATGGAAATATTAGTAAACTTGTGAAACGAAGATCCTGAGTTGGAAGTTTTGTCGCGTCAGGCTAGTTATTATTCACCCGCTCCTACAGTGGCAAGTAAACCCGAAAGAGTTGCCACTACATATATATATATATATATATATATATATATATATATATATATATATATTATATATATATACAGTGAAACCCCGCTACTTCGCGGTTCACCTTTTGCGGGTTCAGTGCTTCGCGGGTCTAAAAAATATTCGGGGGCATTGTAGTTTCGCTGAGCGGCACAAGGGGGCGCTGAAGCGGTTAGACGGCCGGCGTGCGCCGAAGAGGAGAGTGGACAAAGAAGAGAGTGGACGAAGAAGAGCAGGTTCCCCCAGACACGATTGGTGGCGACGTTTCGCGCGGTTCGGACCGTATCAGAGCTCCGGCCGGCGTGCGTGGCAGTTAAGCCGTAGATGAGCACCTTCCCCGGGCACGGGCGGTGCCAAACGGCCCCTAAGTTTAACCGAATGGAAGCTCCCAAGGAGGAGGGCATGCTCGCGTCACAGTAAGCCGAAGAGGAGCACCTTCCCCGGGCACGGGCGGAGCGCGAGGCTGTCAGTTATGAATGAATAAATGAATAAATAAACAAATGAAGAATGCCACCTTTCATTTCACTGTCATGATCCGTGCCTGTCATGCCACGTGTTTTTGTTTTTTCAGCTGTGTGGGCGTTCCTCCAGCGATCGTCTCGCGCCATGCCGTCAGCTGCTGCGAGACGCGCTGATTACACTGACTATATTGTGATTATAATAAATATCTTTGTATCACCACCTTTTTTCCCGTGTCTGCGTTTGGAGAGTCCTGTTCAATCCTCCAGCTCTGCTGGAGGATCATAACATTCACAGGGCACACCGGACGGCGTACCAGCAGGTAAAAGTCGAAGTAATTAAATAAATACAAAAAGAAGTAATTGAATAAATACAAAAATAATGGCTGGGGAATAAAAAAATAATAAGTTTTAATAATATTTTTTTTTGTTATAACATGAATTTCATTCTCTCTCTCTCTACCAGTGTATATATATATATATATATATATATATATATATTTTTTTTTTTTTTTTCAGCATTTTTGAAGGTGTGCTGCTACTTCGCACCTATATATATATATATATATATATATATATATATATATATATGGTGCGAAGTATATATATACGGTGTTTTTTTTTTTTTTTTGAAGGTGCGACGCTACTTCGCGGATTTTCAGTTTTCGCGGGTGGTCTCGGTCCCCATTAACCGCGATAACCGGGGGTTCACTGTATATAGTTGGAATTTAGTTTTAAATCAATGTTGGAATTTAATTTTAAATCAATGTAAACTCAAATTTCTGACTCCAATTTGTCACCTTACCCAACTCTCACTCATCCAACAATATGCGCGCTCGTTCTGGAATAGAAAGGTATCAGGAAGCCGGCATTTTCACGCACGAGTGGATTTATTCCTAACACGGATTTTCTACATGTGCACCAGGGTCTCGGGTCCCTCTCAATACAACTTGGTACGCCTCTGTTGCCACCAGCAGACGTACTCTACATCCGAGTTGCCCAGTAACGATTCATACTATACAATATGCAAATGGCACAGCAACAAAGGCATCCTGGCATGATTCTATTGGCTATGTGTATACTGCAGTTAACTTTAGCTTGCTCTTATTGGTCTTTCTTCCCCTGAAGAATCACGTGGTGCTCCTCCTGGTTGTGGCTTGAGTTATCTCGTCTCCGCCCCCTCCTTGCGGTTATCACCGTCTGTCATAAAACATTCCATTCTTGCACCACATACCCTGTTCCGCTCCACCAGTCACACGCTCAGCACTTTACAGTCTCACACTTTCATACGCAGGATGCAGCAACATCTAATGAACTACGTTAAGCTCAAACTCTTATATTCCTTTAATATATATATACATCCATTTTCTGTACCGCTTCTCCTCATTAGGGTCGTGGGGGGTGCTGGCTGGAGCCTATCTCAGCTATCTAAGCTTAAGGGTCTACTTTCATCAGGAAATACAAGTTATTTGGAAATAGTTTGTGTTTTGTGGCCTGGCATCTGTATATCCATCGCCCCTCCCCTCCTAATTGCCAACCTCTGCAGTGGCAAGATGATTTTATTTTAGAGTGCTCATACACCTTCATAGACCAGGCGATAGTCGGTCGTCCGCGTTGTAACAACCCAATTACAATTTTGTTTTATCATATTGATAATCAGTGTGGTATCAAACTTTCAAAAATTATATTTTGACCTTATTTGAGACAAGACTTTATGAAAGGTAAAAATCGAAATATAGGCCACCACTCTACTATTTTGTGTTCTATTTTTATATCTGGCTCCAGCCAAGTAGTACCTAACGATCTCACCGCACGAAACTGGTCACACAAGGAAGAGAATTTGGACCCAGAAACAAACAGGACACGAAAATTAAAAAAAACCCAGTCTTTATAAACGAACATACACAACAGAGAGCAGGGCTGGATGTTCTGACGTCTCACTGTTACTCAATCTTAAAAAACAAGAAACATCATGCCATGCCTAATGCTATATGACAAAATAAAGGGCCATAGCAAGTTAGCAACTAACATCATCAAGGGCACAACCCAAATCACAGTCACAACAGATAATAACACAGTGGCAGATGATAGGTTTGGACTTGGGTCGTCAGTGGGGACTTGAGTGACCGAATCCACTTCAACTCAATCTCTCATGGGCATGTCTTTCAAAGGAACAGATGGTTTAGAATACATTTTCCAGAAATCGATTAGTCAGTGTGTTTAAAGAGTAAAAGTGCAAACGCAATGGCATGTGATTTCTTTAACAACCCAATGGCTGACAAAGTCAGCTTGCAAACCTCCAATGTGACTTCTGATATTTGGCCCAGCAGTGCCTTGACTGCACACCCTTGCTCAAATACATTGCGTATCACACTAGCGGAATGCGAAAAAAAAAAGATTTCATCATAACTCTGTAATGAATCTTTGAAAAGAATGTAAGGATCTCCAAAACCACTGTTTCATGTTTTATTTCAAAGTTACTGTTTTTCTAAAACAAATGCAAATGAGGTTAATACCAAAGTATCACACGTTTAGGATGTTTCTTGTTCCCAGGTGTCCGAATAAAATAACGGTAACATGCATCAGACAATAAACACCAAAGGCTGAAGAATTACAGTGAACAGAACTCCCCCATTGTCCGATTCTTCTCAACAACAAACAGTTTGGAGTGACACTTAATAGTACATATGGGTGCCTCAGGCCCTTCGCTTCCGGGTTTTTTCCACCACCACTGGATACAAGTCAAATAGGTCGGAGGTCACACATGACTAAATCGACCCCTCAGACTATGCGAGCAACACCAACTTGTGATTTAGCTGGCTATCCTTGGTCATGTCAATACGTTTCTGCTCACCCACCCCTGGGTAGAGGCGGAGCTAGCTTTGTTGGGCTCAAAGAAAAAAAGAACCCAATTCCCATGAAGACAAAAAAAAATACATTGATTTAATTTTCATGGATCTTTGCAAGTGGCACATAAAACTGTCACATCACCAAAAATCCCAAAATGTATTCCCTTTTGATGACCCACCTCTTTTCATGATTGCTACATACAACTTGTCACAAAGAAATAAATCATCACTCCAATGAAATAATTTACCAAGGCACAGCCATGGATGAGTTTTGTGATTACTGCTTTTGATTTCAGAGTTCAATATGATGAGATGATTGATGGAGTGGATCCTGGCTTGGCTGGATGAAGACACCTTCCATAACCTGCCACCAGTTATGCTGGTTTGGTGAGGTCATGCCATGTACTTCCCGTTGGCCACGTATGGGGGGGCCATATTGTTCACCTGTAACACTCAGGAAAACATTGGTACCAACATGTTTGAGTCGCACAGCCTCATTACGCTCCCAGTGGACACCATCACACTGCACTGTCCAAACGTCCAGGTCATCACCCTCGCCATTCTCTCCAAATGCACTGACCTCCTGTAGATAGAGCAGTTAGGTGAAATGTACAGCCATTATCTGATGCTCTAATCCTCACGAGGGTCACGGGTGTGCTGGAGCCAATCCCAGTTGACTTCAGGCAGGAGGGTTGATACACCCTGAAGTGGTTGCCAGCCAATTGCAGGCCATACAAAGACAAACAACAAGTCACACCGATGCAATCACACCTAGGAAATAGTGTCCAATCAACCGGTGTACCCTGAGAAATGCCAAGCAGGCACAGGAAGAACATGCAAATTCAACACAGCAAGGCCGGCGCCGGATACGAACTATAGCACAATATGCAAAGAAATATTTACCATCAAATACTCAGTTTGCTACTTAACCACATTCAATTACTGAAAATCAAATGCTCCAAACAACCATGAGTTTGTGGGTTTTTTCTGTTTTTGAAAAGTAACTTGACAGGAGCATGGATATAGACAACATCGCATATCACACTATATCATGTATCCGACTGTGCACATACACAAACCTGATTATTAGATAAGGGGGAGCTGAAGTGGTGTGTGTGAAGATTCCGTCCAGTCTTCATGTGCGTGAAGCGTATAGCCTGCCCACACTTAATTGCTCTCCCACGCTGGCATGGATGGTTGGCCTTTCCTCTTATCTGCCAATAACTGTTGCCATCATCGGCAGTTTCAACTCCAGTGACAGACTGCTGTCCGCTTCCTAATGTACATACACAAGCGCAACTGTAGTGACCATGAAGTGACACACCTTCTCCCATAACAAAGAAGCTACAACATAGAGTTGTGATCAAACATTTACATACACTTGTAAAGAATGTAATGCCAAGACTCTCCTGAGTTTCCAGTTAGTTCTCCAAATCTGATTTTTCTCTGACAGAGTTACTGGAACGGGTGCTTCTTCGACAAAAAACATTCATGAATTTTGGTTCTCTTATGCCTTTATTATGGGTTAACAGAAAAAGTGACCAAATCTGCTGGGTCGAAAATATACATGCTGCAACATGAATTAGCAATTTTGGTGAAATAGAATGTTGTGTGAATGAAATGAGCTCCACAGCATGGCCTCTTAACTTGTTGTGAGTCTCTGTCTCTCACTCTCTCTGTGTGTCTCTCACTCTCTCTGTGTCTCGCTGTCGCTGTCCCTCTCTCTCTCTCTCGCTCTCTCTCTCTCAGCTGTCAGTAGGCAATATGATGGTCTACTCTTCCAGCATCCTACTTAACAGCAAACACACCGTGTGTACCTTGTAATGATCTCCACTCGAGGCACTGAACAAGCTAACAGGAAATGGATGACGGCTGGAATTCTATTATGAGTATCTATACATTTTACAATGAATACGGTATGGAAAAGTTGATACAACCATATACGTTTATGTGTAAGGTGTTTTTTTTTATTTTAGTTTTTATTTTTATTTTTACTTGAATTCAATGAACAGGAACAATTACCTGATCCATATTTGACATCGTGGGAATGTAGACGAACGCTGTGTCTGGTGTTCAGGAGTTTTACCAGTGAACCGCAGGTGACATCTTTAAACTCACTCTCTCTTCCTTCGAAGTGTGACCACAACATAAAAAATACCAGTGATTTGAGAAGAATTCCGTAGCTAATCTCCATCTTCGTGCTACAGAAAAATGCCAAAAAACACAAGTAAACCAAGATAAAACGTCATAGATTGGTTTAGCCAATCGTGGCGTGACATGCACCAAAACGGAAGTGAGTGAGACATTACAGAAGCAAACGAGGGATGGTGTGTCTGCCATTGGCTGGCAATCAGTTCAGGGCGTACCCTGCCTACAGATAATGGATGGATATATGGACGATTGACGGTATAATTATTATTATAATTAATATTGTGGATGGGAGAACATTCCAATGGAACTAGTTATTCCTATGTAAAATGGTTGTTTTAAATAACCTTAGCTGCATGAGGTTAAATTAGTCATCGTAAATATTCAATGAGTAACAATAGACGGAAATAGATTCTATTTATGTTAATATTATTTATTGGCAATAATAACAACAACAAAGACAACAACAATAATAACAACAACAACAATAATAATAATAATAATAATGGCTGGATGGATGATCATACCTCATACAACCAGACCAGCAGGTGGCAGTAATGCATCTTTAACGCGGCTGCCCACTTCCAGTCAAATAAGAAGAAGAACCGGACGAAGAAGATTGTTGTCATTCGATGTTACGATTAAGAACCAGCTACTATTTGTATCGCTCTTGTATTCATTTATACTGAGGACTACAAAATGAGGACCGTTATGATGGTGGCAGAAAAACCTTCCTTGGCCCAGTCAATTGCCAAAATTCTATCTAAAGGTCTGTACGAATTTAGGATTTATACTCGAAAGTTAGGCTTTTGATATGGAGTGAACACGAATGTGCAATTCTGTACCATGCGGTACAGGTGACACAAATCAGAAAATCGGGAATTTTTGCTTTGAACTATGTTGTATTTTCGAAGGAATGGCTTCAGTATTTTCCAGTAATACACATGTTTTAACACACCGAAGGGACAAGTAGCCTATTGTAGTTACTGGTCAATCTCAAGCATCTCCTGGGGAAGTCGTCCTCAATGACTGAACAATTAATCAAATCAACATCACAAAGGAGTAGAATGCAGTTTTTAAATCGCAAAAGCTACAATTTAGAAATTTACTAAAAACAAAACAAAAACGTATATTTGCTTGTATATTTTATTCATTTATTTAGTTAGTTTTGTGCTCAAGTGCAGTGCACATGTTTACATATTGTTTCATGAAACGTGGAAAATTTAAACGGATAAAGGCACAGAGTTTTTGCATTATTATTGTTATCTGATTTACGGTTGGTTGCACCTGCACAGACTTGGTCGCACCCTTTTTTGGGGTGGTACAGTATGACCATGTTTGCTGATACATAGTCATCGTAATTGGCAGAATGTAGTTTTGTGTGATGTAAAGATTGACGGTGACTTAAGATATATTTTATATCAGTATTCGGAATAAGTGAAAAATGTTGTTTTGGGACACCCCGATGCTACAATGAATATGCACTGTCCACAATAGAAAATGAACAAAATTGCTAAGCCTAGACTCGTATGGTACAGACTATATTAGAATAAATAAATAAAATCTGGTTCTATCCAGTCTGGGTGAAAACTACTCCCAGGTAAATTATTGTGTGAAGGCGGAGGCCTTCACACATATGTTATTCGACACCGTTTAACTTTATTATTTTTATCTATTCTATTTTCTTCCTCGCCTTTTTTTGTCGCGCTACTACTTTCACAGTTTTCATCCGATTTTCACCGTTCCAAAGATAAAGATAAAGATGTCCTTTATTAGTCCCACAATGGGGAAATTTAATGGGGAAATTTGAGGTGTTACAGCAGCAAAGATATACAGTGAACCCTTGCTACTTCGCGGTTCACCTTTCGCGGGTTCAGTGCTTCGCGGGTCTAAAAAATTTTCGGGGGCATTGTAGTTTCGCCGAGCGGCACGACGGGGCGCTGGAGCGGTTAGACGGCCGGCGTGCGCCGAAGAAGAGCGTGGGCGAAGAGGAGAGTGGACGAAGAAGAGCACGTTCCCCCGGGCACGATTTGGGCCAACGTTTCGCGCGGTTCGGACCGTACCAGAGCTCCGGCCGGCGTGCGTGGCAGTTAAGCCGAAGAGGAACAACTTCCGCCCGGGCACGAGCGCGGCGACATTTCGCTTCGTTCGGGACCGTGCGAGAGCTCCGGAGGAGGCCGGCCGGCGTGCGTGGCAATTAAGCCCAAGAGGAACAACTTCCGCCCGGGCACGAGTGCGGCGACATTTCGCTTCGTTCGGGACCGTGCGAGAGCTCCGGAGGAGACCGGCCGGCGTGGGTAGCAGTTAAGCCGAAGAGGAACACCTTCCGCCCGGGCATGAGCGCAGCGCGAGGCTGTCAGTTATGAATGAATAAATGAATAAATAAATAAATGAAGAATGCCACCTTTCATTTCACAGGGCACACCGGATGGCGTACCAGCAGGTAAAAGTCGAAGTAATTAAATAAATACAAAAAGAAGTAATTGAATAAATACAAAAATAATGGCTGGGGAATAAAAAAATAATAAGTTTTAATAAAATATATATATTTTTTTGTTATAACATGAATTTCACTCTCTCTCTCTCTACCCGTATATATATATATATATATATATATATATATATATATATATATATATATATATATATATATATATATATATATATATATATATATATATATATATAGCATTTTTGAAGGTGCGCCGCTACTTCGCACTTTTTTTTTTTTTTAAGCATTTTTGAAGGTGCGCCGCTACTTCGCGGATTTTCAGTTTTCGCGGGTGGTCTCGGTCCCCATTAACCGCGATAACCGAGGGTTCACTGTATATCACAAGAGTCGGCGGCGTAATGTAGCCGTTAATGTATAACATTAGCAGCAGAAATTCATAAAAAGCATGCACTTTGTTCTATTGGTTCGCAGGCTTTCATTTTTCATGTCTTCACCAATTTCCCATAATTCACCATTTCACATGTTTCACCCCAAAAATCCCCATTCATGTCCAATTAGACATTTAACATTTCACATTTACATGCTTCCAGTTTGAAATTCAAGACATTCAGGTCATTCATTTCACATTCCTGTAACTCCTTTCACATTAATCATGTGATTCACTCTATTCATGCATTCCCATTTTACATGCTTCACCCCCAAATTCCCCATTCATTTACAATGGGACGTTCAACATTTCACATTTACATGTTTCCAGTTTGAAATTCAAGACATTCAGGTCATTCATTTCACATTCCTGTAACTCCTTTCACATTATTCATGCCATTCACTCTATTCATACATTCCCATTTCACATGTTTCACCCCAAAAATCCCCATTCATGTCCAATTAGACATTTAACATTTCACATTTACATGCTTCCAGTTTGAAATTCAAGACATTCAGGTCATTCATTTCACATTCCTGTAACTCCTTTCACATTAATCATGTGATTCACTCTATTCATGCATTCCCATTTTACATGCTTCACCCCCAAATTCCCCATTCATTTACAATGGGACGTTCAACATTTCACATTTACATGTTTCCAGTTTGAAATTCAAGACATTCAGGTCATTCATTTCACATTCCTGTAACTCCTTTCACATTATTCATGCCATTCACTCTATTCATACATTCCCATTTCACATGTTTCACCCCAAAAATCCCCATTCATGTCCTATTAGACATTTAACATTTTCATTCTCCCAGTTTGAAATTCAAGACATTCGGGTCATTAATTTCGCATTCCTGTAACTCATTTCACATAATTCATGTGATTCACTCTATTCATGCATTCCCATTTTACATTTTTCACCCCATATTCCCCATTCATTTCCAATGGGACATTCAACATTTCACATTTACATGTTTCCAGTTTGAAATTCAAGACATTCAGGTCATTCATTTCACATTCCTGTAACTCCTTTCACATTATTCATGTGATTCACTCTATTCATGCATTCCAATTTTACATTTTTCCCCCCCAAATTCCCCATTTATTTCCAATGGCAAAAATTTGGGAATGTGTTTACTCCTCCAATTTTCGTCCAGCAACGCCGAGAACAACGTTTCACCCCCACACTGATATAAAAGGTACCCAGCCGTATGGGTCTCTTTCCAAATTTTCAACCAGATTTTCCACCAAAATTCACCATTCATTTCCAATGCCTAAAATTTGGGAATGCATTAACTTCTCAGATTTTCATCTAGCACCGCCGAGAACATCGTTTCACCCCCACACAGGTATAAAAGGTACCCAGCCGTATGGGCCTCTTTCCAAATTTTCAACCAAATATTCCACGAATATTCCCCATTCATTTCTAATGGCAAAAATTTGGGAATGCGTTTACTTCTCCAATTTTCATCCAGCAACGCCGCGACCATCATTTCACCCCCACACTGATATAAAAGGTACCCAACTGTATGGGTCTCTTTCCAAATTTGGTGCCACAAAAACAAATTTTTTTCCCCAAAATTCCCCATTCATTTCCAATGGCAAAAATTTGGGAATGCATTTACTTCTCCAATTTTCGACCAGCAACGCTGAGACCATCGTTTCACCCCCACACTGATATAAAAGGTACCCAACCATACAGGTCTCTTTCCAAATTTTCAACCAAAATTTTCCCCAAAATTCCCCATTCATTTCCAATGGCAAAAATGTGGGAATGCTTCACCATTTTTCATCCGATTCAAACCGTTCCAACTTAAAAATATTCAGGTCATTCATTACACATTCCTGCATCTCCTTTCACATTTTTCAGGCGATTCACTCGATTCATGTTTCAAACTCATTCATCCATTCCAGATGGCACGTTTTCATTCACATTTTCATAATTCCAGTTAGAAATCCAAAACATTCAGGTGATTCATAACACATTCCTTTATCTCCTGTAAATTTTTCACCTCATTCATTGTTTACAGAGGATGCTCGCACCTTAGCCTCCACCACAGTGCGGCAGCCATCTTGGATTAGTTTCATTCAAAATCATTCAAGATCATTCCACATCCTTCCACGAAAAAAATCTCCTGCTTCTCCGCCTTCACACGCAATTTCTTCAGGAATTGCATTTTCTAGTTTTCTATAAGTTTATACAACTTGTAACTTCATGTAACATAACAAAAAAGGAAACTATACCACAGCAAAAATTTAGAACCGTAATAAGCAATGCAATGATAGCTGAGAGGAAAACAATTTAAATTTTATTTTATTTGTATTAGTTCAACAAAATACTATACAGTATAGCAGGGGTCTTCAATCCTGTTCCTCGAGGGGCGGTGTCCTGCCCGTTTTCCACCTCTCCCTGGTGCAACACACCTGAGCGATCGTTATCTAGCTTCTGCAGACCTTGCTGATTATCTGATCATTTGAATCAGCTGTGTTGCAGCAGGGAGAGATGGAAAACCTGCAGGACACCAGCCCTCGAGGAACAGGATTGAGGACCCCTGCTGTATAGTATACAGCAGGCATCACCAAATGGCGGACCGCGGTCCGGATCTGGACCGACAGATGGTTTGATTTTTTACAGGGCGCATTCGCAAACGTTGACGCTGCAATTCTAGTTTATACAAAAAAGGTGTCACTGATTTGCTAAAAAGTTAGCAAGGTCGATGCGTGTGTTTTTAAATGAATGGACAGAGAAATTTAGTTTCGTTCTGGCTGCAGCCGATTCAAAACTAGTGTGCATCATATGCTCCGAAACCGTCGCAACATTGCGAAGCGCCACTACGAAACAAAGCACCGCACTTTTGTGCAAAGTTATCCGCTGAAGTTTGAGGTGAGCTCACGCAAAAACATCAAACTTCAGATTCAACAGATTTTTACATTTTTGTTTACAGCCCAGCGGCATGCAAACAAATGTTCACTATAAGTATCATGGATTTTGGGGAAACATAAAAAAACATTCAGTGATGGGGAAGTTGTGAAGGGGTGCTTAAATGCGGTTGCACAAACATTATTTAAAGGAAAACACAAAGCTCAGATGTGTGAAATAATCTACCAAATCCCAATGGCCCTGACTCCGTTCCAACCCAGATTTAAGTCTCTGGCAGGGCAGTCACAAACTCATTTTTCTCATTAAGAGAAGTTAAAAAAAATATTCAAAAGAAAAGGTGGTGGTGTCAAAGCTCATTTTGAATTAGTTTTTCATGAGGACAGCCATTTTTATTGATTGTATACTGAACATGTTGAACTGTTTTACTTGAATAATTAGGCTTTCCGTTTTTTTTAGGCAGATAACTCTTTGATTTAAGAAAAAAAAAGGTAAAAGATGTTAACTCAATGCTTAAGACTTGATACATTTCTGCAGGCAATATTTTACCGTTTTTTCTCTGGAAGTGGCACCCTTAAGTTCCTGGAGCCACATTTTCTTGAACGTGAAATAAACGCCTTATATTTGTTTGACTGGCAAAGGTGTTTAATGGGAACATTGCTAAATATTTCGTATATTAGTGCGCTCTGTTGAAAATGACTAAATATTGAAACTATATAAAAATGTGAACATAGGCTAGACATTAAGGGAAGTTGGACTTTGGTTCGGACCTTTTAATTGGAAGAAATTTTAGTTGTGGACCTCTGTGACTTTTAATTGAATACCTCTGGTATACAGTAATCCTTCATTTATCACAGTTAATGGGGACCAGAACTCCCTGTGAAAGGGGAAAAAGCCAGAAGTTGAGAGATTCACTTTTAATTGTCTTTATTATTATTTTTAATATTTATTTAGGGGTGGGATTCATACCTCAATTATGCCATTGCCTAAAAATCAAAAATTGGCTTAACTGAATCAAGATTTTAAACATTACCTCCACATTTATTTTGTAATGACCAGGGCCGTCAGTGTGACCATGTTAATTTATGTGATTTGACAAATAACTCCATAATGACAATTTTTACAAACTCTCTCAGTTTCGCTAGGAGCATCCCTGAAAACTCAAGACATTGCATCAGTGAGGTCATTTTGATTCTCCAGTACAATTGTACCATGACCCATGTGATTAAATAATGCACCTTAAAAAGAATTATCAAAGATGTTTTAAAAATGGTGTTAGGGGTCCAGGGCATTACCCAAAGTTAAATACTGGATGAAAAAACATTGAATCAATATATAAAATGATTGGCAGCACAAGTCATGACGTTCGCCACGACACATTGTGAAATCCAATTATGTTGAAGGAAAAAAAAGAGACATTTGAGTGAGGCTTTTATTTCTTTTAGTGGCTGACACCAGGCAATGTCTAAAGTTAGTGTGGGAAAAATAATTAAGGATTTACTGTAACTGATATTCTCAATGCATATTGGAAAGACTTATTAAATATAAATTCAGTCTAACAAAATTATCACCCTTTCATGAGTTCTTTCAGCAGACACATGCATCACAATTCACAATTAAAATTCTGTTCGATGACAATGCCACCACTAGCCCTGCTTAGCTGTGCCTGGAAATGGCACATATACATGCTATGGTGATTAGTTCAAACTCTAAAGAGTAGCTTGCCGTCGGGAAACAGCTAGGGTTCTTCTTGAGGACAGGCATCCTCAGGGCTACTGGTATGGTTTCAAGACCAAAAGCGTTGTCTAGCCCACTGCAGGAGTGACTTGTATGGCAGCTGGCTTCATGGATCACTTGAGGTACCCGGTTCAAGTCGATGTTTTCACTAATATTCGGGAGCAAAGTGAAAACAGAAATGCGTTGTGAGTATTCGCATACATGCAGTACATGGGTGCGTGCTTTTATAAAATACTTATTAGGTACATCCGCAAAGTCAGAAATCCAATACAAGTGTTGACTTCTGCAACACTGCAAACCCATCTGAAAGAAAGGAAGTCCATTCATCCATTTTCAATACCGCTTCTCCTCACTAGGGTCGCGGGGGGTGCCGGAGCCTATCCCAGCTATCTTCGGGCAGTAGGCGGGGGACACCCTGAACTGGTTGCCAGCCAATTGCAGTGCACACAGAGAGGAACAACCATCCGCACTCACACTCATACGTAGGGGCAATTTAGAGTGTTCAATCGACCTACCATGCATGTTTTTGGAATGTGGGAGGAAACCAGAGTACCTGGAGGAAACACACGCAGGCACGGTGAGAACATGCAAACTCCACCCAGGATGGCCGGAGCCGGGCTTGAACCCACAACCGATGCTGTCTCTCACTGGGAGGCCATCGTGCTCATCAGTCGACCACCGTGCCGCCCCAGAAATGAAGTCATTAATTAAAAATTAAGAGATTGTTAACACTGACACTATAACAAAAATAACTATTACAAATTGCACATCAGATCTGATTCGATTGTGTTGCTGTACTCAAGTTGGATGTGGCACACACTGTGCTCAATTACACTGGTCAACAGGAAATTTGAATCAGAGATGGCTTCACGTGTCTTTCATGGCTTTAAATGTATTTTTGATGCACATTTAAGAAAACATCTTAACTATTTTCTAGCCCATTAGGTTTTTGAGGTATTTTATTTAGATTTTCAGTTTTCCTATGAATTCTTGCGCAATACAGATTTTTGTAATGCGTTGTGTTTTGTCGCTATGACGTTTCAGGAAAAAAAATCCACCTGTTGCTGAACCTAACCCTTAATAAATATAACATAGTACATATTATTATTGTTGTTGTTATTGTTATTATGAAAACCTAGAGTGGATAGTCTCGAAATAAGCACAAAACATTAATCAAGACAAATATACCTGCACCTCTCATTTAAAAAAGAATAATTGTAAAATGTGTTGACCATTGTAAAAAAACAAACAAAAAAAAACAGTTGAGTAGTACTCACATATAATTCCAGGGTGCAATACTGCGCTCATTGATGTGGCTGGGCATACTGACCAACTGGCTATGGTAATCGTGCAAGCTGTATGTACAGATTGATTCATCAATACATTGGCTCTGCAGTGGCATAGCCAGGCACCAGTGGACAACCAGCAGGCACAGCAAAAATACACGCAGCAGCTGGACACAGAAAAGAAAATACAGCTCCAGTTTGGGGTTATTTCTTTGGAACATATACTTAGCGATATTTTTGCAAATTCATAATCTGGTATTAGCTTCCCTATGGCCCTGCACAGAATTAGATTTATAGATGATGGATTGATTTATCAACATGAATGTAAATGTCACATACCTGAATCCTTTCCATTAGTGATTTCCAGGGG
This sequence comes from Idiotropiscis lumnitzeri, assembly GCF_059441095.1. NCBI lineage: Eukaryota > Metazoa > Chordata > Actinopteri > Syngnathiformes > Syngnathidae > Idiotropiscis > Idiotropiscis lumnitzeri. Next base: position 45,051,405 of record NC_142391.1, on the reverse strand, counting down.
TAGGACAGGACACGCAAATCTTAGATTAAGCCTTGAATTGTTGCTGCAGTTGTAGACTGTTTTTTCCCCCCTTATGTTGTTTGTCTTTGGTCTTCACTGCATCCTTTGGCTGGAGTTTTAACAACTCTTCTTGTTGTAACCCTTTTTATTTGTGTCAGTGGGGGTGTTTGTGTGTGTGCGTGTGTGTGTGTGTGTGTGTCTGCACATGTGTGCAAGTCACATGCATTTTAAAAAGGTATTTGTGATTTGTTATCAGTATTCTGAAATGTTGGTGAGGGGACGCATTGGCCACTTTTGCACATTCATATGCCCTTTGTCAATTAATATTCAACCTTGAAGGAATAATTTTATTCACAGACGATGTCGCAATTGAGCATATGAAAAAGCACTTTTCACTGCCCCCTCACAACCCTGAAAAAGAACATATAGTATCTATTCGATAACTCTAAAACAGCCTTGGTTCCTCATAATGAGGGATGATTTAGTCATTTCGTTTGAGGGTGTGTGTGTACGCGTGTGGGGGTGCCCGTGTGTGCGCGCGCGTGCGTGTGCGTGTGAGCGTGAGGCATTCGGAACTTGTTTCCTCTTAGAGTGCTTTTTTTTTTTAACTTTATCTATTGATAAAGATCATATTCAAACACCAACTTGGATCTGTCCGTTTCAACAAATTAGATCTCCTTGATGCATTTTATGTTCTTTTCTGGTTTCTCTAGATGCAATGATGTAAAAGTGCATGGTAATAATTATGGAATCATCTATCTTTGATCAACGGACCAATGCCTGTTCTTTCTACTTTTCTACATTTAGGAAATTGTACAAGTCGAAAGGGGCTCAATGCGTCATGCTTTGTGCATGAATTCACTGGCATCTTCCAGGGCCAAACAGTACGTTATAAGATGACTTCTGTTTGTGGACATGTGATGAGTCTTGATTTCATTGGTGGGTGTTATTCATATTTTACTATGCGAAACCATTTATTTTTTTCAAATTGATGGCTGTTTTTTTGTTGTTTTTAATTGTTTGTGGATAATGAAATGATGTATATGCTACTTGTTTCAAATAATTGTAGTTGTTGTCATGTAGTATTTGTAGTACTGTTATTTTGTCATATTTTATCATATTTTTGTGATGTCCCATTATTTTTATTTCCCCTCTTGAAAAATATTTCCTGTTTTTCCTCAATTGAAGTTGTTCTAATGTAGCTCATATTAACGTTCAAAGATGATTCTAAGTATTTTATTTTGACGCCATTGTTTTGTACCACAAAATTCATCCATTAGCGCGGGGCGTGCCGGGCTTTTTATATCTATTATACAAGATAAACTGCAAAGTTACACATTTTATAACTAATCACTTGTTGGTCAGCTCTATTTCGGATAGCTTGCGGCTAATGCATGGGAGCCCAAACTATGACCCGGGGGCCATGTGTGACATGCCATTCATTTTTCAGCAAAATCTACTAAAACTGACATTTCACATGGCTTGCAAGACTTGTTTAAAAATAAAATACAACTGGTGAGAGTGATAAGTGAGGGTGTTGAGAAAATAGTTGCCGCTACAACGAATAAATTTATTGAAAGAACTTTTGCAAAGCTACAAATAGATAGTTGTTTGTACAGTTATTTTTTATTACTAATAACACCATTTCTGATCATTCAAACCTTAAAAAAATCCTTGTTTTTTCAAGCTAAGTACAACAACTGGGATAAGGTGGACCCTGCAGAACTTTTCAGCAAAGCCCCAACAGAAAAAAAGGAGGTCAACCCAAAGCTCAACATGGTGAAATTCCTCCAAGTATGTTAAATATGCGTATGTGTATGATGCTGCTCTTCAAGTAGAGAGTGTGTATTGCACTTTGTGTCTTTGATGCTTTCCCATATTTTCCTCTTTTTAGTTTGAGGCCAGAGGCTGCGACTACCTAGTTTTATGGTTGGACTGTGATAAAGAAGGAGAGAACATCTGTTTTGAGGTCAGAACATCATTTGCAACAGTTCAGTTTTTGTGAGTAGTGTGTACTGTGCAGTAAAATACTGTTTACGTTCTTGTATGACTCGAGCAGGGCTCGCCAGTCTTTTTGAAACCGAGCACCACTACTTGGATTCTGATTTAATGTGAAGGGCTACCAGGTTGATAAACACTTTTGATATAACAAATGTTCTTAAAATATTAGTTTTTATGCATTAATTGATGACAAATCATATTAATTTCTGTAAAGAAACTCATCATGTTAATGATTAAGAATCAGATCAATATCCAACACTCTACCAGTGTATGTATAAATATATATAAATGTGTATGTATTTATATATATATATATATATATATATATATATATATATATATATATATATATATATATATATATATATATATATATATATATATATATATATATATATATATATATATATAATGTATGTACATATATATGTATGTACATATATATGTATTTATATATATAATGTATGTACATGTATATGTATGTACATACTGGGACATGTTTAAATCGGCTGCCACCTACAACAACAAAATAAACATAGATGAGTATGCCATGTCTGTGTCAGCCTACATCAGTAAATGCGCAGAGGACGTCAGCAACACCAAAACCATCTGCAGCCGTGCCAATCAGAAGCCCTGGATGACTGCTGAGATACGCAAATTGCTAAAGGCACGGAACCTTGCCTTTAAATCTGGTGATGAGGAGGCACTGAGATCAGCGAGGGCCAACCTGAA
>NC_142391.1:44973672-45041172 GCF_059441095.1 Idiotropiscis lumnitzeri | reverse complement strand
TAAATATACTTCATATTGGGTGATTTTGCATCAATTCAAAGATATTATTAAAGTAAATATCTGTTACAAGCTTCGTAAAAAATTGTAGTTGAAAATGTGATTAATCATGATTAATTATGGAATTTTCTGTGATTAATTAGTTAAAGAAAATAATCACTTGACAGCACTAATTTTTTCATATGCAGTTTGAAACGTGAAGAACTTTTTACCTAGCGTTGCATTTCGGGGTGAGAGCAAGTGAGCCATTCGACCCATAGACACAAACTCTTCTCCTCAGAGCGACATCATCTGTTGGCTCTTTTTTTTTATTGGCTGCTGCTTGATGATGATATTTCTGTACAACACCCATTAAGAGAACTACAAGTCCCAAACTGTTTTACGTCGGGGTTTTTTTTGTTTTTTTTTTGGCCGTGCAGTGCTATCAAAATAAATATTTAAAGTCAACCGCATAGGCCCGGATATTAAATTAATTGCAAAAGGAAAAAAACAAGGACATTCTTGCCGTAATTATAGTTAGTTTTAGTTAGCTTTATAAATGTAAATTGGAGTTTCAGTTAGTTTTCGTTTTTTTATAGTATTTTTGTTTTTTAAAGTATTTCCGTTTTTATTTAATTTCGTTCACGAAAATGTTTTTTAAATTCTGTTAATTTTCATTAACTAAAATGATAATTGATTATCAAATTGACAACTATTTTAATAATTGAGCAATTGTTTAGTCAGTTTTTTTTTAAAATGTTCCAAATCCTCTGATTTCATCCTCTCGCTCATTCCCGTGGTCTGTCATGAAAGCAGACTTTTCTGTTGAATCATAATAAGACATTTGTAATACATCTGCTTTTACTTTGGTAACAACAATTCAGAGAGTTGATAACTAAAACGACAATAAAAAATAATAAGAGTGTGTATCTCCCCAATAAACACATGGTGTGTGATACATTTTAATGTGGAGTGATTCGGTTTAATTCAGTGGGATTACAGTTTTATTCAATATCGTACATACTGTCGTTATATTTGAAGTCTGCGCTGGTCTCAAAGTTAACCGAAATCTACTAAGAATGTCTCCTTCTACTCTTCCAGGTTCAGGGACGCTTAAGCGGTTGGATCCATTATACCAGACTAAAGGCTATCTATATATAATGTGTTGAAATTACAATGTTGATATTATACAAAATATTGCGCGTTTCGTTCTATTTTCAGGCGATGGTTAATGTATTCTTGTCTTATATCTTTTTTTTTTAATCTTTTATTATCACCACAAACATTTTGTTGAGAATCCGCCAAGGATTGGAGATGTAGCGGCTTCTAGAATACTCTTGTAAGACTTGCAAATGTTAAGTATTTTTTCATTTGTTTGTACTGTCTTTAGTCTTAAATATTGGAGTGTATATTGGTTGAAATGAAGTTTACCTTGAAAAAAAAGAAGTTAATTAATAGGCCTATGTTAATTAATATTTTCATAAATTAATGGGAGCAAATGCCTCTTTGAACATGTGCAGCAGTACTGCACACCGACAATAGTGCACAGGCGTCAGAGCAAATTTCCAAATGTGCGCAGTTTACAATCAAATTTAAATTTAATGATCGATTTACAAACTGCTCCGCTGTATCTCTTTTTCCTCTAATAATATCTTTTGAAGAGCAATAGTTGATGCCTCTAGTGTCATTTATATTCCTTTTTGTTGTTGTTGTTGTTAAAACATACCAGTTGTAAGCTCCAACACGTGGTGTACACCTAAGTGGTTGGATTATAAACTTCTTAATAATAAATGGTGAAAAAATGTTTAGAGTAATAAAAACAAAAATCCTGACCTTGATTGTCATAATTCATGGATGAAAGGGTTAAGACATTAACTGTTACACCTATCTGACATGAAATGTATGTTTTAATGACATGACTTCCTATACATTTAAATAGAGCATGTTGATGAATACAAGTGTTTTTGTTCTTGAAGCCTCCCTTCTGCATATCAAATTGTTTTTAGGTTCCAAACCAAATATTTCCAAGGAAAGTATGGAAATTTGGACTCATCTTTAATATCATTTGGACCCTGCCAGACGCCAACTCTCGGCTTCTGTGTGGAACGGCATGACAAAATCCAGTCCTTTAAACCAGAGAACTACTGGGTTATACATGCGAAGGTACAACACCCGTGAACCTTGAACATGATTAAATGTGGTGGTGGTGGTAGATTGAGAAAGTGTTTTGTTTTGTCAGGTGTTCAAAGGGAAAGACAACCCATTGAACCTTGATTGGAATCGGGGGAAGGTCTTTGACAAAGAGGTGGGCCAAATGTTCGTCAACCTGGCTAAGACATCCAAGGAAGCCCAGGCAAGTATAGACTGACATAATCCATTAAGATTGCAATTTTTCTAAATTTAGTGTAATATAGTACATTGAAAACATGACATCCATGTTTGCCGTACTAGTATGTATTATATTGTGTTTTTCCCTCTTGATATTCCTGTTAAGGTTGAGATAAGTCATGGCATAACTTTTTAAATTTCATTGTGACGCCGCTGCAGTAGGGTTGATGTTCTTGGGAATTATACCTTTTCATCACATTAGTGTGATGAAAAGGTATAATTTTGAGCACTCCTATAAAAATAATTTCTTTTCTTAATTATTGTTTATCCTGTTTACATTTCTGCTGATGACAAATGTATACTATTTACTGCATTAATAATGGAAAATAATATTTTTTTGTGATTAAAAATGTCAAGCACAATTGATGGTTGAATTGTTCCGGGTCCGGAACCGTAAAAAGGCGGGAATAAGCTGCCGTTCCACAGTACAGGCTGGAGAGAGCCAATGCTGATGCAGACACATTGCCACGTGTCACTCTTTGACCACTTCATGTCAACATGTACAGAAGAGATGCTGCAGGACGTGGAGAATACAGTATGCGAAGGAATTCAAGCAGCCCAGAGAAAAGCGGTTGCCTGGTTGGCTGCTTTCTTTGTCTCTTCCCTGGATGTGATCCCACCGCCGCGCACAGCTTTATATGAAATAAATTAGATGACCTAACAATCAGTGAGGTCTTGAGACTCAAAGAGGCAAATTCTAAACTTACCGACACAACCTGAAGATCAATAAAAGTGAATGCTCACTTTTGCCTGATTGGCACAGACAACACCTTGAAAATGGACTATTCTATCGACCCACAACAGAGATTAAACAGTTAGTCCTACCCATGCAATACCAATGAATACTTGAAATACCTACATTGTGACATGGGGCATGTTGGCCTGGAGAGGATGCTTCACCTTGTCAGAGAAAGATTCTATTCATCTCACATGAATAGCGCGATAAAAGATTACATGATGAGAAAATTCTGCTGCAGAAAGCAAAAGAAACCAACAGTTTATTTGAGTGCACCCATGAGCTACTTGAAGTCAAACTCACCGGTTGAGTTCCTTTGCATAGATTACATGCATTGTGAGAAAAACAAAGGCAGCTACGAATACATTTTGGTGTTAGTCGACAATTTCACAAGGTTTGCGCAAGCCTATCCCATCAATATATGAATAAAGTTGTATTGTAATGTGTTGTCAAAATACACCTGGGTGAATAGCAGCAGAAAGAGGATACAATGATTTTGTACCCCGCTTTGGATTTCCCAATAAAATACATCACAACCAAGGTTGAGAATTTGAGAATTATATCTTCACAACACTCGGTCAGCCTTCTGTAGTGGCCCATAAATCCCTATCAACTACAGTGTAATCCAGCCGTACGGTTTAATTCTATCTTGTTACAGATGCTGTGTACGCTGTCAGACAAAGAAAAGGATGCATGGAAAGCTCCCATCTTATCCATGCATATAACTGCACGATTCACAAATACACTGGCTATACACCTCTCTTTATGCTCTGTGGTCGACATCCTCGCCTCTCTGTAAACCTTCTCTTTGGCCTGTCAGAGGAGACGGATCCAGTAAGTCACAAAGGATAAGCTGAGAAGTGGCGCTAGAGGATGACCAAAGCACACCGTATCGCGAACAACAATAGGTTGTCATCGAGTGCGAAGGGAAAGACTCACTGTGAGTGGGGTGGGCCTGGGAATCTGTGTTCCTACTGGTAAAAGAGAACATATTTGGTAAAGGAGCAGATTTCAGATAACCCAGTGTATGTTGTCCACCCAAAAGGTGATGACAAGGTAAAGCCTGGACTTTGCACGGAAACTTACTTTTGTTGGCCAATGATTTGCCAGTAGAGTTCCAGGCACTGCTTCCCAAATTCACCTCAAATTCATCCCGGAAACAAGCACACCCTCACCAAAGAGCAAGAAAAGCAAGTTAACAGGCTGCATATGCCGAGCCCTCATACTTGGAAGATGAACCAGGAAGTTACTTGGTTAGACTACCAGCAAGTTGACATGACCCAAGCATAATTGTTACCTTTACAACGATCAAATCGGCCCCAGAGTGATCAAATGCCGGGGTAGGAAAAGCAAGCTTTTCCTGAGAAAGGTATGCACAACCTTCCATGGAATCTCCCAAAGCCCAGGAGGAATAAGAGTTGGCTCATTAAGCACACTTTGAGGGGCTGATGCAAGAGACACAGGTTGACTCTCCAGTTCATTTAAATGAGGACATCGTCCATTTTTCACGAACAAGCTCAGTTTATGTATTTTTTTTTTTTTATCAGGGAACTCAAATTAGATGTAATTTTATTTTTTTATAGATTTATTTTGGAGAAAAGTGACAACCTGAAAAACGCCTACTTTTAATGAGGAATATGGCTGCGCCTACCTCCGCTCTCTTCATGGTACTACAAGAGTCATTAAATCCAAAACCAGTGGACAATTGGCACAAAAATGTGGACATCCCTCCCTATGTCCACTTCAACATATCAGAAGCATTAACTTCTCCGTGGCTGATTTATATAAGAATGAGGAACTGTGGAAGTGAGCAGAGGTACATAGATTATGCTGTTAGGGTGCTGCACACTGCTTCTTTGCTGATCACAATCAGAAATCCCTTTGTACTCAAGTGTGCAACGAGATTAGAGAGCTCCCCTCTCCAGTGCAATACAACAATAATAAAATATATAAATTCGATAAATAAGAGAATAGTTAGTGCAATGGAAAATAATACTGAATAGGATATATGAAAAACACATCACGTTGCTGTTCTGCAAGGTAAGGGTGGTAGTGTGTGTGTGTGTGAGAGTTTAGAATGGAGATGGCTCTTGGAAAGAAACTGTTTCTCAGTCTATTGGTCCTTGATTTGATGCACCTGTAGCGCCTGCCAGAGGGCATCGAGTCGAACAGGTGTGAGTTTGGGTGGGTATTGTCTTTGACGATGTTGAGAGCCCTTCTGAGGCACCGGGCGGCGTAGATGTCCGACAGTGAGGGGCGAGGGCAGCCAATAATCCTTTGCGCTGTGACGGTGAGGACGCACGCCATAAAAGCACCGGTTTGGGTATTTACAGCGACTCAAGTGGGAATGAGTAGACAAACACATTTATTTGGATGAGGGTTGGCTCCAGTTTTTCGATTGTAGGTGACATAACTACAACATGCCTTCTTATTCTTTGGAACGTGAAGGCCTCCGGGCTACGCGTACGCCACTCAATGGATCTTTCCGATATGGAGTTTATCCAAAATTGACTCGCACCGCTACGCTGACAGCTTCATGAATTTGCTGCAACCGGTGGTGGACGCGAACGTGCATGAGTGGCAACAGCCAGACATCCCCGGCACCAAGTTGCCGGTAAGAAGCTAATTTTGTTGCGCTAACATCATCTGTTTCGCGACCAAAAGCGAATTAAGAACGTACTTTTGTTGGGTATAAACATCGATGTCTGGGTGCCTCCTCACGCTTAACAAAAGTTTAGCATAGGTAAATGTCCTAAATATAACCAGTCGGCGTTTGTGTGCACATTCTTGCTTTTGTCTGCTTCAGCCATGTAAGTGGAGAATCGATCGGCATGGAATTTTTGATTTTGTGGAGGTGATCACATGAGCTCACGTTTGATGTCAATAAATCCAAACTGTTGTGCAGAACGCTGTTTATATTCTCACAGATTGAAGTGGCCAAGAGTACTAATGTGCATTTGCATATTGGTGGCGATTGGTCGCCGTTTTAGACAACAGAACTTACAATTCGTGCAATATTACCTCGCTTGCTTCCCTGCTGTGACATAGTCACTAAAACCGGAAAAAATAACAAGCCGATCTCCAAAAGGGAGCATGCCAAGGTGCCAGGAATTTGCTGCCGTTCCTCAGATACAATCTGGGGAGAAAGCACGATGTATGCGAGAGAGAAAGGGAGAGCAATAGAGTGAGTTGTTTGTTTGTTTTTTTCCTGTTTGCATCGGCATCATTTTGTGTGATGTACATCCAATTAAGAAGCGTTGCTTTGGTGCATCATCTGTATACTGTGACTGTTGTAGAAATGTCCTGTAAGTTTTAGTAAGGATAAGAATTGTTTCAAATGTGTATTCTGTTGAGATATGACGTTGAAACACAAGACAAGTATTTCGTAAATCATTTCAGTGACCTGTATTTAATACACATGGGTAAATTTAAGGTCGCAGTACCATAGAAATGATACATTTGATGCCACTAATGTACACTCAGGTGAAATATTATTTAGACGGTGTTGTACTTTAAAAAGGTGTAATTTCATGACAAAGCAAGTATATTGGATTAAGAATTAGACATTTGGAAAGCAGTTTCATTTAGATTGAGAAATGAATATTGTACTTTGAAGTGTTAAAATTTGTCAGAAATACTGTAATTGGTGAATTTGAGAACGCACCAAGAAAACTGTGAAGTAAAAGAAACAGAAATATGCAAAAATCTCTGTTTATGTGGCGTGTTCAATAAAACAACCAGCGACGCGATCTGGGGAGAAAGCATCTCATTTGTTTCTACTTTTTATCTGCTCATACTTTTGAAAAAATATTATTGATGTGACCCATAACATTAGTTTACATCTTTGATACACTATAATCTGTACTTGGGATACAGGTGGAGTCAGTGACAAAGAAGGAGAAGAGTAAGCAGAGACCCCTGGCTTTAAATACCGTAGAGATGTTGAGAGTGGCAAGCTCTTCCCTCGGTATGGTACACCTATTTACTGAATAAACCAAGTAGCTTGTTTAAAAAAAAACACTTTTTTGAGAATAATATATGAAAAATTATATATCATAATGTGTAATATTTTATTCTTGTACTTAGTGTTGGATGTGTGGTCTTGTACTCATTTATTTTTATTTTTTATTTTTTTATGTCTCAGGTATGGGTCCTCAGTATACGATGCAGATTGCTGAACGTTTGTACACACAGGGCTACATCAGCTATCCTCGGACGGAAACAACCCACTACCCGGAAAACTTTGACCTGAAGGGAACACTTAAGCAGCAGTCCAACTGTCGTTTCTGGGGAGAGGAGGTGAGTGATCAAGTATGCCGTAGCGCAGGGCCATTCAAATTTTTTAATTTGCGGGCCACTTACAGAAAAACAAAAGCTTGTAAGGGCCTCTTTGAAAGTCTTTGAATTTATTTTATTTAACACACTGAAAACAACCAGACAAGCAATTATATATTGTTCATATTTTCTAGTTATTCTGGGGGAAAACTGCTACATAACAGCTTTCTCTTAAAGGTGAATTAAAGGCAAGTAGTGCAGGATTTTCAAGAATGTTTGGTGCCAAAGTTGCTCCCCCATGCCACAACTCTAAGCGGAAGAAAATGAATAAATGAATGTATACCTGTAATCTGTCGTTAGTGTTTGTTCCAAATACTTGGGCTCACCTAAAAATGTTGTCATATCGTCTGCATCTTGCTAGTATTGTATAGATTTTATATATTGTATTAAATCAAATTGTCTGCAGCAAATATAAAGGATTGTGATAATTGATCCTCACTAATATGTATAATATATAATAATAGTATGTTAAATTGCAATAATGTGTACAACCGTATATATTGTATAAGGCTGTGTTTTGAATCACTAGGTGAAAGATCTTCTCTCAAATGGAATCAATCATCCCAAGAAAGGAGTTGATGTTGGCGATCATCCGCCTATAACTCCCATGCGCGCTGCCTCAGAAGCAGAATTGGGTGTGTCTCAAAGTTATTAGATAGTTGATGAAAATATGTGGGACACGCATATCGACACCCCTTCAAGGATATGTTTTCAACCTATATTTAAACTCAATTTATGCACTTGCTTGCGTGATTGATTGATTTTTTTTTCTTTCAAACTCTTAGTAAGGAAGTGAATACTGTTATTTAAATGAGCCTTTTTGGGTACTTTAGGTCACTGTACCAAGCATAAATAATACAATACAACAAATGCCTGCGCACAAGCTAAATTAAAATGAGCCCTAAGATACAGTGAGCAAAGCTAAGCTACAATAATCGGATGAGGTTAAATGGAGTACTTTTTTCACAGTAAGTAGGTTTTGATTCTAGCTTTGCAAAGAGTAAATCATATTGCGCGGATCAGGTGCTAAGGGGGCCGAGCAGCTCAGGGCTTTATCCGCCATCTTGAGCTTTCAACTGTTTCCTACTTCTAATAAGCTCATGCTCATTTGGTCTTCAAAGGAAGTGATGGCTGGCGCCTTTATGAGTACATCACAAGACATTTCATTGCCACAGTCAGTCAGGACTGCAAGTATCTACAGACAACTATTGCTTTCAACATTGGAACTGAAGCTTTCACATGTACTGGAAAAACTCTCATCTCATCAGGTACGTAAATCAATTTTCACCAATGCCAGCTAGACTCTCGCCTGTAAAACTTGGCATTTGCGTTTCTTTGTTTGAAAAATCCAATACAGAAATTGTTTTATTCCAAGGTTACACAACATTGATGCCATGGCAGGGCATCCCTCTTGAAGAAGCCCTGCCTGTCTGTGAAAATGGAGACATTTTCACAGTGGATGAGATCAAGTTGATGGAAAAGCAGACCAGTCCTCCAGACTACTTGACAGAGGCTGAACTCATCACTCTGATGGAGAAACACGGCATTGGTACTTAACATCAGCTTTGTTACTCACTCACTCACTCACTCGTCGGTCTCTCTCTCTCTCTCTCTCTCTCTCTCTCTCTCTCTATCATCTATATGGAATGCACAATGTCATGAAACCTCTTGCCCAATGTGTCTAAACAGAATAAAAATCTCCTCCCCACACTTACGTGTCGTTAGCCAAGACATCGCCGTTATATTTTGTCACTGTCATTTTACGTGTGCCGCGCATATGTGTAGATGGCAGAGATATTGTTGCCCAAATAACACAAAACACATTAAAATAGGCTGGCTCACTGCATGTTGTAGTGGAAGAAATAGGCCAATAAGGAAGCTTTTTCATGGTTGTGCACTGCCTTATGCCTTCCAGCCTCTTCTAACACAAAGATGCCAATCAATGTGCATTATGGCATTACGTTATGTACATCACGGCTGAGTGTAATAAAATTAATCTGGCTAAAAAGAAACAGTATTCAGTATTTTTGTGTTTTGGAAAATTGCACCTCACCGATTTCCCTCCCGTGAAAGCATTTAATTATTCTTTGCGAATGGGAGCACAATTAGAAGTAATTTTTGTTTATTAGTAGTGCAATTGCATTAATGGCTTTGACTGTGTACTAACATCACCAAATTGTAATTAATGTGTAACTCCCTAATTTTGCTTCTGCAGGTACTGATGCCAGCATCCCTGTCCACGTAAACAACATCTGTCAAAGGAACTATGTGACTGTCGAGAATGGACGCAAATTGAAGCCTACCAGCCTGGGCATTGTTCTAGTACACGGCTATTACAAGATAGGTATCTGGCTTCAGATTATGTAGAGCCTTTTCTATATCAGTTTCTCATTGTATGGGCTCTGCGTTGAATTTTGAATTGGTGAATGAATGAAGTCATTTATTTTGATGACCAAGTACAATATTAAATAAAATAAATAAATAAATACAAGAATTACACAAGTAGCGATGATCACAAATGACTGACTTCTCGACTCCCTAATTTGTAATAGTTCATGGTGCACCCTGACCTTTATTATCTTTCTTACTCTTTGTTACAAATTAAAAGTCTAGTCAAGTTTTCAGTCATCATTACATACCTTTCGAACTCTGCACATATGCTCATATTGGTCATGATAAACTCGAAACATTCCATTACTGTGATCTATTTCGTTCATTAAATTGTTTAATCCAGCAACTGTGAAGGTCTGCATGCATGTGTGTCCCTTTCATAGATGCAGAGTTGGTACTGCCAACCATTCGTAGTGCTGTTGAAAAGCAACTCAATCTAATTGCACTTGGTAAGGCCCACTTCCAGCAAGTACTCCAGCATGCATTGGATATCTTCAAAAGGAAGTTTCACTATTTTGTGGATTCCATCTGTGGTAAGTTTGCCGCAATTAAGACATTGAATTACGCACGCACAAGGCGCAATCTTGTTCAAGGGCTTTTCTGCAGAACTTAAGATGATTGTGTCATTTTCAAATGGTTGCCATCACTCATATTTGTAGAAACCAAGTTCTTTCACGTCTTTTTTTATTATTTTCCAAAACCGCAATGACAAAGAGCACAATCAGTCAAGTATACTTATCCGTTTTTGCTATTTTAACAAAGAGAGAACAAAAAAAAACCCAAGCCCCCTGACAGCGAACTCATTCACACACCCCCACGCAGACGCACGCGCACACACACGCACGCACACACAATGAATTGTACATACAATAATCATATAGACTAACAGTAAAATGCAACTAAATAACACACGCTCCAAGTGAGCTGTAAATCATAACTATGCACTCAAAAAAAAGAAAAGAAATATAACTAAACAAAAAATACATTTACAAAAATAAATAAATATAAAAAAATTAAAGTAAAACAAAAGAAAAATCAAATAAATAATCAATAATAATAAGAATAATAGTGATAATAGTAATAAAATAATTCTACTCATAAACAGCAGTGGTAGGTTTCTCAAAAAAACGTCAGGAAGGGGCGGCACGCCTTGTAGAATCCATTTTCAGTACCTCGAACCGTGAGTCTTATTTTTTCCAAGTCCATACATTGCATTATGTCCCTTAACCAGTGTACATGAGAAGGGGGAGCAGGGTCTTTCCATTTCAACAAAATACATCTTCTAGCAAGTAATGATGAGAATGAGAGCAGTCTTTGAGATACACGCGACAGGTCAAGGTCTGGGGCAACCCCAAAAATGGCGGTCAAGGAGTTTGGCTCAATATTACAAGTTATGACCTTAGATAAAGTCTGAAAGACTAATTTCCAGAAGGTGGTTAGAGAGGGACAGGACCAAAACATATGAACTAAGGTAGCAGGTTCGCCACGACATCCGTCATGTGTCGGGTCCACATTCTGATAAATACGTACTAGTTTGGCTTTGGAAAAGTGGACTCGGTGAACCACTTTAAATTGGATAAGCGCATGGCGAGCGCACATTGACGATGAATGAACCTGATTTAAAATGGAATCCCAAACATCGTCTGTGAAGCTGAATTGTAAATCCTGCTCCCAAACAGCTTTAATGACTTCCAGGGATGGAGATTGCAGTTTGCAAATTAAATTATAAAGTTTAGACAACACACTTTTGGTAGTGGGATCGATAGATAAAAAAATCATCAAGGGGATTATCCGGAGGTTTACGAGGAAAGTGTGATGTCACACTTTGCACATAATGTCTAACCTGCAGATACCTAAAAAAAATGTTGGCGCAATTCCTAACCTGTCTTTCAAATCAGAAAAGCTAAAAAAAATCCCGTCTGAATACAAATCTCCAAAGCTTCTTAGACCTTGTTCATGCCAAACCCGAAAGCCTGCTGATGGAGTAAATAAGTGATTGGCTGCAATAGGGCTCAGAAGTGAACAGGCATGAAGACCAAGGGTCTTCCTAAATTGGGACCAAATTTTTAGAGCTTGTTTAACCACTGAGCCACCGAGGGAAGCAGGGCACATAATCGGAAGGGGAGAACCTAACAGTGCGGGCAAGGAGACCCGAGCACCCCCAGAATGATCCTCCATAGACACCCACATTGGAGGTGAAGGATCCAGATGGAAATGCTGCCAGTAAAGTAGACCTCGGATGTTAGCAGCCCAATAATAATACTGAAAGTTTGGCAAAGCCATACCACCTGACTGCTTGGGTCGTTGAAGAAAAGCCCTTCTTAGTCTAGGTTGTTTACCGTTCCAAATAAAAGACAGAATCACGGAGTCAAGAGATTTGAAGAATGACTTAGGGATCCAAATAGGAAGGCACTGAAACAGATACAGAAATTTAGGGAGCAACATAATTTTAACAGAGTTAATCCGACCTATAAGGGACAGCAACAATGAGGACCACTTAAATAAAAGCCGCTTTGACTGCTCAAATAACGGGACAAAATTAGCTTTGAATAGGTTTTTAAATATTCTAGTGACACATACGCCAAGATATACAAATTGCTCCTTTCCACGCTTAAGTGGAAAGTCACCGTAATCGAGTTTAGATGCCTTGTCATTAATCAGAAACAGTTCACTTTTGTCTAGATTTATTTTATAACCAGACACTTTCCCAAAACCATCCAAAGCTCGCAGTATTGCAGGTAATGACCTAAGGGGGTCGGACACATACAGCAGTAAGTCATCTGCATAGAGCGAGACCCGATGCTCAAAACCACCCCTGCGGATGCCCTGAATCTCCCTGCTGTTACGAATCGAAATCGCAAGTGGTTCAATTGATAAGGCAAACAGTAGGGGGCTTAAAGGGTATCCCTGCCTTGTTCCACGGTGTAGTTTGAAATATTCCGAGTAGTGGCCATTCGCTAACACCGAGGCCATAGGCGAAGCATATAATAATTTTATCCATGAGCAAAATAAAGGGCCAACGCCAAACTTCTCCAATGCAAAAAACATATATTCCCAATCGACCCTATCAAACGCTTTCTCTGCGTCCATAGAACAACACCTTCTGCCTGAAGATTATTGGACGTGTAAATAATGTCAAACAAACGTCGCACATTATAAAAAGAATGGCGATTTTTAACAAAACCAGTCTGGTCTGGTGAGATAATACTGGGAAGCACCTTTTCCAATCGAAGAGCCAGCAGCTTTGCCAAAATCTTCATATCACTGTTTAGTAATGATATAGGCCTATATGAGGCACAGTCTAATGGGTCCTTGTCCTTCTTTAACAACAGAGAGATGCAGGCCTGATAGCATGTAGAAGGAAGGGCATTGGTCTCCAACGAATCATTAAAAACTAGGAGCAAGAAGGGTGAAAGGTAATCCGTAAATGTTTTTAAAAAATCTGTCGAAAACCCATCTGGCCTTGGTGCCTTTCCAGACTGCATGGATGCTACAGACACCTTAATTTCCTCCAGCGAGATAGGAGCTTCCAGAGCTTGTCTCAAATCAGGAGAGAGTGAGGGAACATCAAGAGAGTCAAAAAATGCCTCAATATCGCATAAAGTTGCGACAGGTTCAGGTGTGTACAACCTGCAATAAAATCTTTTGAAATAATTTTTAATTATTTTAGGGTCGGTTGAAGTATCCCCACCGTCAGTATTAATACCAGGTATCAGTTGTCTCGCTCTAATTCCCCGTGAATGGTTGGCCAAAATCTTGCCCGTTTTCTCGGCGTGCTCATAAAAAACACTTTTTGCCCTAATCAAACAGCCTTCAACCTGACGCCTACAAATTATGTTCAATTCGGTCTGCAGCCGCAACCGTTCTTTATATAAAGATGGAGATGGTGATTGAGCGTAACGTCTGTCTATATCCAAAATTTGATGAGAAAGAGCCCTTTGTTTTTGCATAGCCGATTTTCTCTTAAATACTGCAAATGAGATAATTTCCCCTCTTAAGTAAGCCTTCATTACCTCCCAAATCGTTTTACTGGACATACCCGGTGTCGTATTCTCAGACCAAAAAGTTTTTATTTTGGAAGAAATAAATGTGACAAGTTTCACATCCGTGAGCAATAATGGATCCAGCCTCCAAAGCTTTCCCACAACATTGCGCCCCGGGACAGCCATTTCAAGAACAGGCGCACGGTCGGAGATGGTAATGCTTTCATAGCCACAAGACCTGAGATTTGGAAGCAATGAGTTGTCAATAAAGAAATAATCAATACGGGTGTATGTGTGATGAAGATGAGAGAAGAAAGAGTATTCTCTGCAATGTGGATACAAAAAGCGGCATGGGTCAGTAATACTAAAATCTTGAAGAAACGATTTGATGTACTTGGCTGATTTGTTCAGGCGAACAGTTTGAGGAGGAACGGTCTAAGAAAGCATCCATAAAGCAATTGAAATCTCCTCCCAAAATTCACGAATGAAAATTCAAATCCGGTATTCTAGAAAAGAAGTTCTGGAAAAATTGAACATTGTCAAAGTTGGGCGCATAAACATTAGCCAATGTCACGTTTATGACTGAGTTTGCCTGACACAATAATAAATCGGCCATTGTCGTCTGAAGCAAAGTTAGAAGGTACAAAAGATATGTTTTGATGTATCAAAATAGCAGCGCCTCTGGCCTTAGCGCCAAAATTAGAATGAAAATATTGCCCCGACCAACAATTCTGCAACCGCCAGTGGTCCTGATCCCTCAAGTGTGTTTCTTGTAAGAAAATTACCCCAGACCTGAGCTGCCTCAAACGTGAAAAGACCCTCTTGCGTTTAACCGGGTGGCTCAACCCCTTTACATTCTAGCTAACACACGTAAGGTTATTGTTCATACACTACAAATTGCACAAGAAAAATGACAAGTATAGCAATGGAAAAAAAAAAGAAGAAAAAAAAAAAGGAAAACAAACAACACATACACACTCATACGCTGTCTTAAAACAACCCCAAAACAAAATACAGGTTGCCAAAACTGCAACCATTCTTTCTCCACTCCTCCAAAATATCATTCTCAATATAACTCGCTTGCTCAGGCTCTAACCCCGTACATAAATAGCATCAAACCCCTGTATACCTAGGAGGATAAATAGAAACGACAGGCCGGCAGCACAATAAAAAAAAAATAGAGATAAACAAAAAGAGCTCCCGCCGAATGTCGAACAGCAAGTATCAACAAACAAGCCGTCGGCCGCGGACCCTCCCTGGACTCCGGTAGGCCCACCAGTCAAATATTTTGACGTCGGCTTCTCCCTTCAAGGTCGGATACCTTTAGCCTCAACAGCCTGTTATCCTCGCTTAACTCCGCAGTCGTAGCTTCGAGCTGCTCCAAGCGTTGGCTCACTTCGTTCGCGTTGGATTCGAGGTCGCAGATACGTCTTCCGTGCCCGGAGACCGTTGACTGTATAGCATCCAGCTTGCCTTCCAGAGTTGCGAACGAGGACTTAAAATCGGCTGCGAGTTGTTCCCGAAACTTTCCAAGCAATTCCGCCACATACGTCGCCGTTAATGCTCCACCGGTTTCGCCAACGCCAGCCGAGTTCTCCGTTGGCTGAGCTCTCCTGCTGCCTTTGGTAGATCGCAACATCGCTCCACAAACAGTTGTGCCTCAGAGTTCAAAAGTTATCAAGATAAGCAGATATTTGCTTATAATACGGGGTACAGACAGTTTGAATAAGCAAAACTTGACGGGAGCCCGCAACTTGCTGCCTACTCCATTGCTCACCCTAGAAACCAAGTTCAGTGAAAAAAATGAATTCCCCTGCGGTTATTCAATTAGGAATTCAACTAGTCCTGATGAGACATAACAAAATGCTTTTCCTTGGGAGAATATTGCCCTCGAGCTCCAAACTTCATGCAGTTGTTGACTTCAAAGAATTTTCACTCAAGTGACAAAAATGATGGTCCCTACATGCATCTGGTCTACCAAGATGATGATGTACCAAGAAAAATTCCCATCTCTAATTCAATAATGTCCTCTTGATTTGCAGGTATGGATGAATTGATGGAAGTCTCCTTTTCACCAATTGCTGACGCAGGCAAGCCAATGTCTCGCTGTGGCAAGTGCCGTCGATTCATGAAATTCATACAGGTAAGCATATAGTGTGTGCTTTATATACCGTATTTTCACGTCCATAAGGCGCACCAAAAAGTCCAGAGTTTTCTCCAAATCGGATAGGATGCTCTATAATGCAGCGCACCTTGTGTACAGACCATGTTTCGTTGCTCTGTACACGTGTGACTTTCTTGAGCACTCCGCCTGACCAACTGGGAGCATTTCACAGTGCATGTCAGCACCCTCTGTTGGTAAAGTTTGAGACTACAAAGCACTACAGAAAAGACTGGGATAAATGCATTGTGTGAGCACTCCTGTTGGTTACGGTTTGAGACAGTCAGTTGACAACAGACCAAGATATATGCGAGGGAGAAAGCTGGATAAAAGGGCAGCTGCCAAAGATGTCGTTGTCTGTCTTATTATTAATGTTATTGCAAGCAACAAAAAAAATCACAAGTTAGATTAAGCTCTACACACCAGACCCTGCAAAAAAAAAACACGCTGCCCAGAGCACACCACTCTCGCTGAAGCACTACCAGAATGCTTTACAGCACTTGGGATATGAATGGCATGAGAGATGCATGTTTTGTGTGAATTTTGTTTCTTTTTGGGATATGAATGGCATGAGCGTGTTTGGTGTTAATTATATTTCTTTGTTCCTTGTTTTGGTTGTTTCATTGTTTGCTAGTATGCTGTTCAGTTGAGCGATAGTTGGTTGATAGTTGGTCTTGAAAGACCTAATGTGACGTAAATTCAGAAAATGCCAAATTGAATATTTTTCTGTCACAAGTAATTACAAATAATACAAATAATAAAGCATGAAAAAAAATACTATTTCGTATATTTGACAAAAGAATAGTTTTCCCGAAGTTAGATTCTCCCGAGAGACAAACCCAGAGTCACAAAGCGAAATCTCAGATATATCTGAGGGAATCCAGGTATTTGAAGAATAGGAGCTTGTCAGAATTGTGTTTGTTGGACCCTACATGCACGGGTCACATGCTCAGGAGATTGAAAATATTGTGTTGCTGTCAAACCAGCCTTTGGTACAACAATTGGCACAGGCAGGACATTTTGGCCAAACACCAGACATGGAATGGAGACTAGACTCATTGATACTGGAAGAATGGTAAAATATATAGATAAAGATAAAGATGTCCTTTATTAGTCCCACAATGGGGGAAATTTGAGATTATTAGCTTTGCGTTATTGTTTTAAATTTGATGCTCTGCTGTGCTGTAAATGACTGCTGTAAATCTATTTTGCAAGTACTGTGACCATACGTTATAGTGGGTTGGTTTCCTACGTTGTCACTACTAAGGTATTTAAATTATATACCCTATTTTCCGGACAATAAGCCACTACTTTTTTCCCAAGTTTTGAACCATGCGGCTAATTCAACGTTGCGGCTTTTTTTACGGATTTTTCTTTCACCGGTAGGGGCGCTTTATAGTTTAGAAAATACGCTAAATCTCGATTTATTTATTTATTTAGTTTTTTTTTCTCTTGGGTCTGTTCTGTTTTAATTAGTGAAGTTGTTGCCCTGTTAAAGGGCAGTATTTTCTGTGCATTCACAGTACAGAATTGTTCTGTACATTCTGCAGTAAACAACACATTTTTTTCAACAGAAAACTGCGGCTTATAGTCTGGTACGGCTTGTGTATCTTATTTATTTTTTCCCAAAAAGAGTCGCTGCGGCTTGTATGCGGGTGCGCCTTATATCACCTTGTTCACACACATTGTCCTCATTCAGTGATGCGCATTCGCATTCATACATCAGAGCCATTAATCACACACAAGCTGTCACAATTCGCAACACACTACACGTTTTTCAAAATGGATTGTAATCACACCTACCTTTTTGCGAAACCTTCATGAGCAAATCGTTTGACTAAACGGACATCTTTAACGTGCTTGTGGCAAAGAACACTCGCCGACACTGGCTTGAAATTCTCTCTTTTTGCCTGAACAAAATTGGTCCATTTGCATGCCCTATTTTTTTTTGTTTTGGCCACTCAAACAGATGCTTCCCAGAATACAAACAAGGTGTCGCCACACAGCGCTGAGGTATTTTGCCGAATAACGCAACAACAATGGCAGCTGAGCAGGTCACCGGAAATCAACAATTCAGTACAATGGCGACTGGCGTTTCTTAAAATGACATTTCCCGAGGAATACCGGAAAATGCCGAAAAAAAGCATTTTCGTTGTTAGGGCGTTGCTATGGGTCTCACTATGAATCTAGCACGTTTGCGTAAAAAAAATTAATAAATATATAATAACGTGAGTGTTTTTAAAATAGATTTATTACTCAAAATACGGTTGGTCAAGTTTACTTCACATTTGGTCTTTCGAATTGAATACCTGGAACTGGAATTTCTTCTCGCCATGAGTGCAAATCACTACCTGCGTATTTATTGTTCCATATGTATTCTTTTTTGTATCTGAATTCCCCACTAGGAGAGCCAACCTGCATTTCTTTCATGTTTTCATTTACACATGCATGTGTCAGATAGGGTGTTTTGTGAGGGAGGCGGTCCCTTTTCAAGTTGTTAAAAAATGGTTCAAGTCAGCCAAGAAATACTGTACTACTTGTGTCAAGTATAATTTTCTATTTGTGTAATTCTATACATGAAAATGCATTTTTTTTAAACCCAAAAATGTTTTGCATTATCTACTAGTGCACATTTTCTTTGTACATAAATGTAAACTTATGTCAGTAAAAAAAGAGTCCTTTAGCAAAGCTAAATTGATTGAAAATAGGATTTTGAGACCTATTATTGTGTAGATCCCAAAACTGAGTACTCTGTGGTGCGAATAACATAGAGATTATAAACATTATTGAGCTCTGACATCAGCCGTTTCCATGTTCCGGTCTTAATGCGCCTGCTAATTTTATATTCTGAAATGACTCACAGTTAAAATTACTCAAATTTGTGTCCCTGACCTGGCTGAATATTAATTCTGTGCCACTTGTATCTGCATTTAAAGTAGCTTTAGTCGTTATTGACTGACTGTGACATGTCCGTAATGAATAGTCATTTCTATTCATTGTCAAGTAGCTTAAAAGCCTCGTAAAAAGATGTGGGAAAAAAATTTAAGTGAGTCATTTCGAAATGGAAATGAAGTCAGTCTTTTATTTACATATTTTAGGCACATTGAACAAACAATATATTTCGCAATTAATAAGTGTACATTTGAATGTGCTTTTCGGCGCGAGTTAGATTATTTTATTTTATTGTGAGTAACAGTATTTTATAATAGTGACGTATTGCATGGTCAGTGCCAGCGCCAGGATGCTGTCACTCTTATTTGTAGACGACAGGCCAAGTGAATTTCAATGAATGTTTATTTGAACATGGAGAAAAAAAAACAATAATGACAATAACAATGAAAATAAAAAATATATTAAATAAAAGTTACATTTTCTACTCAGTTGGCCAAAGCGCGCCTGTAGTGGCAATTCAGTTTTCTCGTAAGGCTTTGTTAATCAATGTGGGCAGTCTTTTGTTCACAGCTTTCACTTTTGTTCAAGTACTCACATGTAGTGATGGGTAAATGGAGCTTCAATTCTGCTTCATGAACCGGTTGTAGTATTTTTGGACTCCAGTCGATGGCATTCACTGTTCAACATTGTGCTGAAAGCACACTGACTTGCCATTTTAAGCCCTTTATTTTAACCAACAGTGCCACCTACAGGACTTAAAAATACAACTACTGGTTCAGGAAGCTAATTTGAAGCTTATTTTTTCTATCACTACTTACACAAACTCAAAGGAAACCTTTTGTCTTCTTGTATTGAAGGTTTTATAATCCTGTACAGTGAGCACAGTCGTACATTGGATGGATAACATGTACTTAACCACGGGAAAGGTCAAAAGCTGTTTTGCTTCCTCAACTATTGGCCCATTGTCTACTACTCCTCTGTCTGCACAGGGGGTTCACTTTAGTCGTGCATGCGCAGTCAATCTCCAATCAGAACAATCAAACTACTAACTAAATAATTATTTACAAAACAAAGTTCTAAATCCCATTGTTTTACTATAGCCATAAAACATTAATCTCTATAAATCCTGTCAGGTTTAAATGCCCATTTTGGGAGAGCTTACTGAAATAACTTAGTAAATGTAACGGCCGAAATAAAACGCTAGCTGAAAGGCCAGGAGGAACCAGACACCGTTGTTCATTTTCACCGCCGGCGGGGGAAAAGAGTGGGACAGAGAGGCCGCGAGCAGCAGCTCGCCTGCTCGCAGCCGCTCCATGCAACTCCCCTCTCTCCTCTTCTCACCAGCTCGGCTTTTATTAGTTTGACTCAAGAATCACAAGAAATTAGACTACAATGAAGGTCTGTTTAGCCTAAACTAAATCACCAGAATACAGGAGATGAATTAACAATGGTGGTCTGTTTTAGACTAAACTAATCAGCAGAAGACAGAAAACATCAATAACTAATCATCAGGAGACAGCAAGCATAAAATGACAACTCACGGTGTAAAGGTTACTTTAACTAAACACATCTTCAGGATACTGTGTCTGTGTGTAGTTAAAGCAACGTGTGCATGTGTGTTCCAGCTGTGCGTGTGTGCTATAACATAAATGTCAGTATGTGTGTGTGCAAATATTAATGAGTGTATATAAACATGATCATAAATACACAAAACTGATTACATAAAGTTACTTTAAGTCAATGTGATCCTCAATTTATCTTACAATCCCCAACTATGAAATAAAAAAATACATCACTAAGAAGAACAGGCTCTCAAATTTCCGGCCCCTTATTGGACGGCAAGCAGGCTTACAATTACTTAATAAACAAATTACCGTATTTTCCGGGCCATAGGGTGCTCTTTAAAGTCCCTAATCTTGCCCAAAACAAACAAAGCGCCTTGTAAAGCGGCGCGCCCATTATATGGACTAAGCATCACTCGCGACCATCAACCCTTTTACTCATTGGGCTGTTCGGAGTGCATGTTAGCACACCCTGCTGGTCAAAGTCTGAGTCATCTATGCTTCTAATTGACCGTGACTTATATATTATGTGACTATGGTGTTTGGGTGATGGTGTAGGAGAAAGCTGGACAAAAGGGCAGCTGTCCACAATGTTGTAGTCTGTCTTATCATTTATGTTATTGCAAGCAAGAAACGTCCCAGGTTTAGACAACAGACAAAAAGCCCAAAGCACAACAGCACATCTCTCTAAACAGCCATATGATTGGCTGAGTCTGAGTGGCTCCCAAGAAGCCATTTCTGTAATTGGCTAAGGCTGAGTGGCTCCCAATAAGCCATTGCTATAATCTTTTTGTGTTATTTTTATTTCTTTTGGGTATATTGATGGCATGAGAGATACATATTTTGTGTTAATCTTATTTCTTTGTTTCATTGTTTGCTTGTATGCTGAGTTTTTTTGGTTTTGATTTGAAGCCGTGACTGTAAGGAGTGCTGTGACCAGTGAAGTCCCTCCCCTGACCTTGTCTAGTAGGCTAATGCCAAGACACCTTTTATTGGTTAGAGTCATTATTATTGACAGTGATTCCTATTAGTTTCATGACATCTGTCAATGAAATGGGGTGATGCCTCTGGCAGTGATTCTTTATGGGATTGAGTCCTGGTGAACTGGCATCAGCCGAGCTAGCCCGAGCAGCCGAGCTAGCGCGAGCACCTGATCTAGCGCGGACGTGCTAGCGCGAGCAGCCGAGCTAGCGCCTTGTAATGCGGCGCGCCTAGTATATGCATTAAAGACGGAAATAGCACCCTCAACTGGTGTTGCGTCCTTTGAGGCAGCGCGTCGTATGGCCATAAAAATACGGTACTACTGAATCACTCAAATAACATTACAATTAACGTAACTGTAGCATGCTCTCCGAACCAAGGATGAGACTTTACTGATGATTTTGTGGTTTATTTTTGAACAAGATGTATCCATAACCGTGTAACCTTTAAACCGAATCACCGTAAGAGCTGAAACACATTTCAAAACATACGCATACAATTAGCTGTCATATTTCACATTCAACACTTAATATTTACACACACAAAATACTTATATCCATCGTTTACACACCTTTTGCTTCTTGGGAGGGGGTACTAGAAAACTAAACGTCCATTTTCTGAGGCTCAATATGAAACTTTTTGCCGTACTCTTAATTAATTCACCTTAAGTGTGAACAGTACTAAACAGGAAGTTCGCATTCAAAATAAAAACACAGCTTAAACCGGAAGTAGAACCTTTCAATGCAAATTTCAAATGAAAATAAAATACAACAAAATCACTGCTGCTGTTCACAAATTATGAAAATGGTTAGTTACATGTAACAGTAATGCAACGTGAAACGTAATCATCACACTGTAAATAAGCACATTTACAGTAATGTCGTGTATTATTGATGCAACAAATCAAATTATTTTTAACGTTCCACTTCACAGATAAGCCATTACTTGTCAACAGGTCGCTTTTGTTGAAGAGTCTTGCCTTTTACTAAGAAATACAGTTTATCTGTACTGCTGTCAGCTCGACCATCAATAGCATGATTAAATTATCTTATAAATTATCTGAACTCTAATGGTTCTCCACTGAACACTGGTACTAATCTTTGTGGCAAGCGAAACAGTTTGTGGTTCTTAGTGAGCATTTTCAGTAATATCTGTTGTTGCATGAGCTAATACATATCTGCTGCAATATCATTACGTAGTAGAATACCATGTCTTAGTTGCTGGTTCTATTTTGGGTCTTGACAGCTTTGCTTGGGAATAGCACAAGGAGATGCCCTGGCCGAGCTACTTTTTCTTTTAGACGTGGACAATGTCTTTATTTGTGGCATGGTGGGTGAATTATGTGTAAGCTTATATGCACCTAATAGCTCAACTTTTGCCTGGCGATGCATGCATACAGCAGATTTTTTTTTTCAATACTGATCTTCAGACTCCTCAAACACCTTGATCTTAGCATTGGGAGCAGTTCAAGCTGTTTTAATCTTTCACTGTTCCCACTCAGCTTTAATTTGTGCTTCTTTTCTTTATAGTGCATGCCTTTCTTTTAGGGCAGCTTTATGTGCCATCAATGCAGCTTGGTTGGCTTGTTCTTTGCACGCTGAGAATGTAGTTGAAGAAACCTTTGATTTATATTTCATTGATTCATTTATAGCCTGTCTGCTATGACTGAATCAATCAAATATAAATAAGAAGACAAAATGAACTTAATAAGAAAACTTTGATGTTCTACATATCACTTTTGATAGACCCTTGTTTGACACTTCTGTTGTCACCTCGTCATTATTTTTTGCAGTCTGAATCCATGCCTCACGACTACTTAAAAATTGTCGGCACACCTCACTCAGCCTTTGGTCATAACCAAAAATTTTTTATTTGCAACCTTTTTAGCAGGTTTGCGATATGATTGAATTAAAAAAAAGCAATTTTATATTCTCCCAATTCCTTTTACACAACATTTATATCAGTCACATGTTCCTCTTCAGCTTTGATAGAAAGTTATATTTTGTTGGATTGCTTTGTTAATCTTTGGTCTCAGTGCAGTAATAGGCAAATTTATTTTGTCTTCTGATAACTTTGGAGTGAGCTCCCTCTTGCGGCCTGAATTTGTTATTGCACCCTGACCTCCTTCTTGGTGAGTCTCATTGAGTACGCTATGGATGGCTTCCATTGTTTTTGTTGGTCAGCTTTACCAATAGCTGTTTTCTTTGCAGTTAGCAGTGCTTATCTTCTTCTAGCTGTCTTTTGTCTAATCCAATGGCAGATATTCTGTTTTCTTGTAAGCTTTTTTTAATCGATGCAGGCAGTCGAAGGTAGTTTTGATTTGTTTGTAACGGCACATCCAATCAGAACAATCAAACTAACTAAACCATTATTTACAAAAGTAAGTTCGAAATCCCATAGTTTACCTATAGGCACAAAATATTCATCTCTATAAATAGCTAACTATGAAATACAAAATGCATAAAAACAGAAGACCTAGCTTTCTCTTTTCCATGCTCAAAAGGGAGTGGAATTTATTAATCTCACCCCTTCTAATCTTTTTCTTAATTTAAATGTCTATTCTTCATACACTGTAATAGTAATATTCCTGCTAGTAATAGCAATGACGACAATGAACCACTACATAGAGATGATATCAAATAAATACTTGGCAAACACGCACGCACACACACACACACACACGTCACGTTACGTTAATGGGCGTTTATTAATCGAGTCAAAATATTTGAAGAGTTTGACAAAGAAGGACCCAACTAAGCATCCTATAATCCCATAAATGATCTTAGACAATTGCGATTTTGAGATCGTCACAGCTGTGGTTGTGTTGGTTTTTTTTTTTTTTGTTTTTTTTTAAGGCCTCCTCCAATGTTCATGAATAAGTGGCTTACAGTTAACAGGTCACACGAACCAGCGCCAAACTAGTTAAAAAAATAAATAAATCACTTCTACGTCAAGCTATCTGACGTACTTTTGGAAGTATTTGCGGCTACTTGAATGCGAGGCCTAAGATGGCTTGCGCCATAGCAGCATGGACTCTATTTGTACTATATGCAAGTCCGCCCACTGTGTATAATAATCACGACACACGGCGAGTACTTGTTAACACTTCGTTTAGTCATCACCCGGAAGTCCTTTCCACCCCACTTCAATACAAAGCATTATGGGACATGTAGTCCCAAATACCTATTACTACACCTCCTCCTTTTAGTTGAACGTAATCCTACAAGTAAACAGGCATAATTTGCATAACCGTTAAAGTAATGTAAACATTTTCTTTCTGTTCTAAACATTGACAGAAACACCATATTTTTTTTCTTGTTATTCTCCTTTACAGCATTTTAAATTACTTGCTTTCCATTTAAATGAACAATCAACATCATTCACAAATCCAATCTATCACGAGGCCTCACCACACGACCGAACCTCGTAATAGTCCCTGTAGGTCTAAGGTGACTTCGGTTTCTCCTGAGAATCCCCCTGTCAGTCTCTACCATGTAGGATCTGGGTGTGTTGGCAGGTCCAAGTACTCACACCTGTTCGACCTGATGCCCTCAGGCAGGCGCTACAGGTGCATCAAATCAAGGACCAATAGACTGAGAAACAGTTTCTTTCCAAGAGCCATCTCCATTCTAAACTCTCACACACACACACACACGACCACCCTTACCTTGCAGAACAGCAACGTGATGTGTTTTTATATATCCTATTCAGTATTATTTTCCATTGCACTAACTATTCTCTTATTTATCTCATTTATATTTTTATCTGAATTATTGTTGTATTGCACTGGAGAGGGGAGCTCTCTAATCTCGTTGCACACTTGAGTACAATGACAATAAAGGGATTTCTGATTCTGAAGATGCTTCCGATGTAATCCAAACTTTCTGTCCCGTTGTTAGTTGTGAGAGTGGTCGTGTCCGGTGTCTCCGATTGTAGTGTTTTTCCTGCTCACGCCTCCACTCGTCCTCCTTCTTCCGAAAGGTCAGCCAGTCCGGCCACTTGGGATCCAGCTTGGTAGTAAATTGAGGCAAGGTTGTGCGCAGGTTTCTTCCCATTAACAGCTGAGCAGGCGAGAACCCATGTTCCAGAGGGGATGGCCTTGTATGCCAGCAGCGCCCTATGAAGATCCATATCTTTTTTCCACAGCTCCTTGACTGTGCGGACTGCACGTTCGGCCTCTCCATTGGCCTGGGGGTCATGGGGGCTGCTCGTGACATGGGTGAACTGGAACTCTTTCGCAAACTGTTTAAACTGCTCAGAAGAAAACTGTGGTCCGTTATCCGATATCACTGTCTCTGGAGTTCCGTGTCGAGCAAAGGCCTCCTTGACAGCCTTGATAGTGACTTCTGCGGTCATATGTTTGAGTTGTGCAACTTCAATGTACCTCGAGAAAAAGTCAACAATCAAAATATAATGCTTCTTTGACTATTCGAACAGATCCATTCCAACCTTCTGCCACGGGCGGTCCGGAAGTGGAGTGGTTAACAATGGTTCCCGGTTCTGTATTCTGTATTTTCTGCATGCATCACAATCACCCACCACTTTGTCTATCTGTACCGAGATGCCGGGCCACCATACAGATTCCTTGGCATTTGGAAATCCCTTGATGACCTACATGCAGACGTTGCAGAATGTCCGCTCTCAAAAGTGGTGGGATCCAAAATCTTGCTCCTTTCCTGAGAATACTGCGACACACATTTAAGTCCATCCTGTGTTGCCAGTACACTTTCAGCTTGCATTTTTCTGGCCTACCTGCACAGCAATAGTCCCTTATTTTCCGGCACAGCTCATCTTTTTCCTGTGCGGACCTTATCTCTTCCAGCCTTTTGTCTGTAGCTGGAAGACAGCTAACAAGAGTGTCCACGAAAACCTCCACGTCCTTTTCCAACTGTAGATCTCCTGCAGAGGGCGGACCTCCAACTGGAGCGCGTGACAGCGCGTCAGCTGTGACAAGGGTTTTTCCCGGAACATGGATGATCTTGAAAGTAAAGATAAGATAAGATAAGATGTCCTTTATTAGTCCCACAATGGGGAAATTTGAGGTGTTACAGCAGCAAAGATATAGATTACACAGAGTCGGCGGCGTAATGTAGCCGTTAATGTATAACATTAGCAGCAGACATTCAGAAAAAGCATGCAAATATACACAGTATAAACGTATCTAAGTGTAAGGAAACACTCCTAATGTTTGTCCATTATACGGAGGGGGAAACGCTGTAATGATAAAAACTACTGAATGATTGAAAATACTGCAATCATAAAAATATTGCAATGATAAAAGTACTGTAATGCTAAGAGTACTGAAATGATAGAAAAGTACTGCATGATAGAAAATACTGCAATGGTAAAAGTACTGTAATAGTAAAAGTACTGCAACGATAGAAAAATACTGCAATGATGAAAGTACTGCAATGGTAAAAGTACTGCAATGGTAAAAGTACTGTAATAGTAAAAGTACCGCAATGATAGAAAAATACTGCAATGATAAAAGTACTGCAATGATAAAAGTACTGTAATAGTGAACATCCTGCAGTGGTAGAAATACTACAGTGATAGAAGTATTGTAATAAGAATACTGTAATGGTAAACAAAATACATCATTGGTCAATATTTAAGTACACCCTTGGCTGAAAGTACAGTAGTAGTTAATATTGCATCCTAGGACTGCACAATTGCACTAATGCCCTCCCGTTTGTAGGCCTGACCCAATGTTCTTGTTAAAAAGTCTGACAGCAGTTGGCAGGAAGGAGCGGCGAAATCTCTCTTTGGTACAGCGAGGGTGTAAAAGTCTGTCACTGAAGGAGCTGTAAAGTGTTCTCAGAGTGTCATTGAATGGGTGGGCTGGTTTGTCCAGCATTGATGACAGTTTTGCCGTCATCCTTCTGCCCCCCACTGAGTCCACAGAGTCCAGGGAGCAGCCCAGGACAGAGCTGGCCCTCCTCACCAGTTTGTCCAGTCTCTTTTTGTCTCGGCCCGAGATGCCTCCTGCCCAGGAGACCACTCCATAGAAGATGACTGATGAAACCACCGAGTCATAGAAGTTCCTGAGGAGTGTTCCCCGAACGCCAAAGGACCTCAGCCGCCTGAGTAGGAAGAGTCTGCTCTGACCCTTCCTATAGAGAGCGTCTGTGTTGTCGCTCCAGTCCAGTTTATTGTTCAGATGAACACCCAGGTACTTGTAAGTTGAGACCCTCTCAACGTCTGTTCCCTGGATATTCACTGGTGCAGGTGGAGAGTGCCGACGCTTGCGGAAATCCACCACCAGCTCTTTGGATTTCCCAGCGTTGATTTGGAGGCGGTTCTGCTGACACCAGTCCACGAACCCCTGCGTAACCCCTCTGTACTCCCGATCGTCATCGTCAGTGATGAGGCCAACAATCGCAGAGTCATCAGAGAACTTCTGCAGGTGACGGGTTGTGGAATTGTATTTGTAGTCCGAGGTGTAGAGGGTGAACAGGAAGGGAGCCAGCACAGTTCCCTGCGGCGCTCCCGTGCTGCAGAGGAGCACGTCAGACACACAGTCCTGTGTTCTCACGTACTGTGGCCGGTTTGTGAGGTAGTTGTGAATCCATGTGATGAGGTGGTGGGCCACTCCCGCCTGCTCCAGCTTGTCTCCCAATAAGGCGGGCTGGATGGTGTTGAAAGCACTTGAGAAATCAAAGAACATGATCCTCACCGTGCCCCCCGCCTTCTCCAGGTGGAAGAGTGAAGTGTGGAGCAGGTAGATGATGGCATCATCCACACTGATGCCAGGCTGGTATGCAAACTGGAGTGGGTCCATTGAGGAGCTGACCAGGGGGCGCAGATGGACGAGGACCAGTCTCTCCAGGGTCTTCATCAGATGAGACGTCAGCGCCACTGGTCTGAAGTTGTTGAGCTCCTTCGGATGGGGTGTCTTTGGAACCGGAACCAGGCAGGATGTTTTCCACAGCTGGGGGACTCTGCCCAGCTTCAAGCTCAGGTTGAACATGTGCTGGACGATTCCACACAGCTGGTCTGCGCAGGATTTGAGGAGCTGGGAGCTGATCCCATCTGGGCCTGCCGCCTTCCTCGCCTTCATCTTCCTCAGCTGGTTCTTCACCTGAGATGTTGTGAGGAACAAGGCTGAGCAGGAGGAAGTGGTGGTTGTCTGATGAGGCTGGGAACTGGAGCCTGTGGAGAGAGAGAGGGGCGAGAGAGGGGGAGAGAGGGTCTTGTTCGCAGTGGCAGGAGGGGTGGGTGGGGGCTGCATCAGGGAAGCCTGAGCGGGGTCAGACATTTGATCAAACCTATTGAAAAATAGGTTCAACTCATTTGCCCACTGAAGCCCCCCCCCCTTCTGGGTATTACCTGCTTGTCCGTGGCCTGAGATGGTCTTCAGGCCCCTCCAGACATCCCTGGCATTGTTCCGCTGCAGTTGTTCCTCCATCCGCATCCTGTAGGACTTTTTCCCCTGTCGGAACCTCCTTCTCAGCTGACGCTGCACTCTCTTCAGCTCGCCCTTGTCGCCTGACACAAAAGCCCTCTTTTTCTCCTTCAGGAGAGCTTTAATGTCCGGTGTGATCCAGGGTTTGTTGTTGGAGAAACATCTTACAGTCCTGGTGGGAATGGTGTTCTCCATGCAGAAGTTAATATAGTCTGTAACTGTGTCTGTTAGACCATTAATGTCCTCACCGTGAGCTTCGCTGAATACCTCCCACACAGTTGTGTTGAAACAGCGCAGCAATCTAAGCCTGAATCGTAAGATGCGCGGTGGAAGGTCATCCAATCCTCTTGTGCTCAAAAGAGGGACCAGGGGTTTGTGCTCTGTTACCAGAGTGAATTGTAGCCCCATAAGATACGATGAAAGTCTTTCACACGCCCACGTGACAGCAAGCGCTTCTTTTTCAATCTGCGCATAGCGCCTCTCAGTGTATGTTAGTCCTCTTGAAATGTATGTCACTGGTCGCCATGTGTCGTCTGACTGTTTTTGTGTGAGTACAGCTCCAATACCAAAAGGTGATGCATCTGCAGCAACTCTTGTTTCTGCTGTATTGGAGTACTGAGCGAGCACCTCAGGAGAGCTTAGTATCTCCTTAAGCTTCTGGAACGCTTTTTCCTGTGGCTCAGCCCAAATCCATTCATTTCTCCCCTTTTGCAGCTCCTTAAGCGGTGTAGTTGTGGTAGCCAGCTGTGGCATAAACTTGGCGAGGTAGTTTGCCATGCCCATGAGACGTCGCACATCTTCCACACATTTTGGCTGTGGGAGCTGCTGGATAGCCTTCACCTTTTGCGGGTCAGCCTCGATGCCTTTATGTGAAACCTTGTGTCCAACAAACAAGATCTCGCTTTTAGCGAACTCACACTTCTCATTAAGAGTGAGGCCCTCCTTCTGGAAGGTTTGGAGCACACGATGCAATCTCTGGTCATGCTCTTGCCTATCTCTGCCATAAACAAGCACATCATCAGCATGACAGATGACTCCATCCAAATGTTCCAGCATCTGCGACATCCTCCTTTGGAAATGCTCTGGTGCCGATGCTATGCCAAAAGGAAGGCGGTTAAAATGGTACCTCCCAAACGGCGTGATGAAAGTTGTGAGTGGCCGTGACTCCAAAGCGAGCGGGACTTGCCAAAATCCAGAGCGAGCATCCAACTTTGTAAACACTT
This sequence comes from Idiotropiscis lumnitzeri, assembly GCF_059441095.1. Taxonomy (NCBI): domain Eukaryota; kingdom Metazoa; phylum Chordata; class Actinopteri; order Syngnathiformes; family Syngnathidae; genus Idiotropiscis; species Idiotropiscis lumnitzeri. Next base: position 45,011,139 of record NC_142391.1, on the reverse strand, counting down.
TGGCATCTTTCATCATAGCAAGAGACTGATCCCCTGCAGGAAGAATATGCCATTCTCTTTTCACAAAGTTATTCAGGGGAGTAAGATCCACGCATATTCTGGGTGACTTGTTTCCTGGTCTGGGGACAACAACAATGCCAGAACACCATTCTGTAGGCTCAGTTATTTTTGAAATAACTCCCATTTCTTCCATCCTCATTATTTCTTCCTTGACTGCATCCCGGAAGGGAAGAGGAACACGTCGTGGGGCGGAAAGAGCAACAGGTATGGCTCCCTGCTCGAGCTCAATGCGATAAGGCTCCTTCAACTTACCCAAACCCCGAAACACTGTTGGGTATGCTGCCCTAAAATCTCAGTGTCTTTGACTATGTCCACTCAGTAAACTAACCCCAATGCCTCACAAGCTGGTCTACCTAACAGTGGCTGGACTAAACCCAAAACTAGGTCGACGTCTTGAGATGTGCAGCGACCTTTTGCTGCCAACTGTGCCCTAAAGCAACCCTTCGCTTCAAGTGGGTAACGAGCTGGCCCAAGAAGTTTCTTTTTAGATGGGAGTAGTTTACCATCCCTTTCGCGTTTGTACAGTCTCACTGGCATGGTAGTAACATCTGCCCCTGTGTCAAGTTTAAACTGAATATTTTCCCCATTTAACTTGACCTTTTCAACCCAGGGCTTTGACTTCACTGTATCAATCTCGCCCAAGAACACACATTCCTCGCTGTCTGCATCATCTTGGTTTTCTGTGACTTCCCTCAGCCCTACAGCTTCACTACTGCGACAAACTACAGCAAAATGCCCTTTTTTCTGGCATTTTCTGCACTGTACTTCTCGGGCTGGACAATCTTTCCAAGAGTGTTTGTTCTTGCGACCACACTGACTGCACTCCTTCTTTGGTACTTGCTTAGTTTGAAATTTTTCCTTTATTTGTGTTTATCTTTATAGCATCCACGTTCAGTCTATTGTCCTCTGCAGAGCTGGTGTGTGAAATCGTTTGCTGGATCTTTACAGTTTCACTCTGCCTGACTTTTTGTATAGCTTTGGACAGTGTTAACTCTGAGTCCATTTGTAGCTGTTCTGACAGTCTTTTGTCCTTAATTCCAACTACAATCCGGTCCCGTATAAGTTCCTCTTTAAGCACTCCAAATCCACAATTTTCTGCTAGTTTATGTACTGCTGTGATAAATGACTCAGCCTGCTCGCCATCTTGTTGACGTCTGGAGTTGAATTGTGCTCGTTCAAAAATGACGGGTTTTCCCACGTAGTGGTTTTCAAATGCCTCTTTAACAGCTTCATAGTGCATCTTATTTTCAGAAGTTAACGGCAAAACCGCTAAAACGTCATGAACTGCGTCTCCCATCGCATACAGGAGTGAGTTTACCTGATATTCGTCAGTTTTTCCATCCAACGCAGTTGCAAGACGAAACCTTTCAAATCTCCTGATCCACTTTGGCCAACCTGACGGACAGGAAAAGTCAAATGGGGGGCCGGGGGGTAACTGCACTGTGGTCGCCATCCCAGCTGATGAATCCCTGGTTTCTTAACGTTCAGGACATCAGCCTGAAGTTCCTCTCTTTACTTTTTCATTTCCGTTGCCGAGTGTGCCGTGTGGAGCCGTATCCTAGCAACGCTGCAAAAATAGCAGCTAACGCCGAAGCTACCTGCCGTCGTCTTCCACGCCGGTCATTTACGTTGCAACTGCCCGAAAAACGTCTTCCGGCAGCCAACTACACTTTACTGACCCGACAATAATTGTGAAGACTTGCAGTTCGCCACTTCTGACACCATGTATAATAATCACACAAGACACAGCGAGTACTTGTTAACACTTCGCTTTCGTCATCACCCGGAAGTCCCTTCCACCCCACTTCAATACAAAGCATTATGGGACATGTAGTCCCAAATACCTATTACTACACACAGTAGCAGCAATGAGCTGTGTGATGCAGATCTCCTCGTGGTGAAAAATGAACAACCCCACTAGAAAGTTGTGTTTTCACCGAGGGGGCGAATGAGTAGGCACTCAGCGAAATGCATCAGTCGGGAAATACCCAAAATAAGTGCTTTGATGTACACTTGAAATTTGACAAACGTTTGACTGGAACTGCTTTAGTTATACGCATCCCGACATTTATTTAATTTATTCAGGAAGGATTTAGCATGACACGCGTTCCGCCTTCTGTGTGCAGTCTGACAGAAAAACACAGAGATGGAGCTCCTTTGCTGTATGTACCTGTTAGGAGCATTAAATCATGTCACTTACGCTGTGCGACCGGATGACATTTTTGCCAGCCCACAGTGAAAAAAATAGGACCATAGTGGTGACAACATTGAGCCCTGCAAATGTTTGTTTTTATTTTTATTTTTTTTACCACATCCATTTGCTTGCTGGAACTCTGAATGCTTTCTATATTATTGTGTGAAGGCTGATGTTATTGTTCTTTTTTCTTCCTCGCCTTTTTTTTGGCACGTAACTACTTCCACAGTTTTCATCCTTAGTTCTATTCCAAAAATTCACGCCTCGCAGGCTTCCATTTTTCATGCCTTCACCTATTTCCCATAATGCACCATTTCACTTTATTCACCCCAAAAACCCCATTCATTTCATTTCACTATTAAATGCTTCAAAATTAAAATGTAACCCATTCAGGTCATTCATTTCACAATCCAGTATCCCCTTTCACACTTTCACCTCATTCACGCTTCATAAATTCATCCATCCATCCATTCCCAATTGCAATTCTTCGGCGTGCAACTACTTCCATATATTTCATCCAATTTTCACCATTCCAACCTCAATCTATTTCAAATATTCACTCGAGGAGTGCTTCTTTCTTTTTATTTCACTTTATTCACCCCCAAAAATTCCATTCATTTCCAATGGGAGATTCAACATTTCACTATTAAATGCTTCATATTTCATATTTAACACATTTCACGTATTATTCTTTACATTGCTCTAATATTTTTGCAGGCCAAACCCAGTCGACTCCACTGCTCCCACTGTGATGAGACATATAGTCTACCCCAGAATGGAGCTATCAAGCTATACAAAGAGCTTCGCTGTCCACTGGATGACTTTGAGCTTGTGTTGTGGACCTCTGGTACCCGAGGCAAAAGTTACCCCCTGTGCCCCTACTGCTTCAGCAACCCGCCTTTCAGGGACATGAAAAAAAGTATGAATACTATATTAATTATTCTGGGGAGTTCATTAAATTTATGTTTATTTTCCTTTTCAATAAGTAATAGCTGTCCCTTCTCTGGGTCAGTGGCTCCACAGATGGACTTGCATATATGGACATTTATTTTTAGGTTAAAATTGGATTTTATTTCATATTGGTTCATTCACTTTTCTCTCTCGCTGTCATACTTCTCCAATTCTCCATGAGAACTGCTGCGACGGTAAATTCAGAGATTTCGATATAGTATATCCATCTGTCCATTTTCTGAATCTTCATAACAATAACAATAAGAATTTCAGATGATGGATGGATGGATAGATATATAACTTTCTGTAGTTGCTATCACATCACTATCTATACAGCAGGGGTCACCAAAGTAGCCCTCAAGAACCACGCTGTCAATAAGCACACTGTCGGCAGCCATGGTGCACTCATTATGAGGCCATCTCATGCTTGGCTTGCAGGGAAGACTTTTTCAAATATGTATTTCTATCATATTTTGCCAATGCAACAACTTGTATAAAGGAAATGACTTAGTAGTTAATGTTGCCATGTAGAAGACGCATGTTAAATTTTGGTTATGTGAGATATTTTCACTTGCGTAGTACTTTTGAATGCAGCGTTATTCTTCTGAGGAAGCAAAACCTTTACTTTCACATTTGTAAATATTCATATTTAAGGTTTTACATATTTTTATATAATGTATTATGTATTTGAAACTTTGTGCCTGATTCATGTTATCTTCTGTATTCCTACCCCTAGATGTAGGATGCAATGAATGTACCCATCCTTCCTGCCAGCACTCGCTCAACTCTTTGGGTATCGGACAGTGTGTGGAATGTGACAGTGGAGTTTTAGTGCTGGATCCAACTTCTGGGCCAAAATGGAAGATGTCCTGTAATAGATGCAACGTTATGGTTCATTTCTTTGAACATGCGCATAGAGTGCAGGTAAATTATACTGTAAATGGTTCCATTATCTTGTCCTGTGATATTTTTTATTCTATTTACTTACTCTGCACAATCTCAAAGTACATTGAATTAGGTGAGTGGGTTGTAAACATTTAGCTTGTTGTCTTTACTTGACAACAACTGGAGCTGTCATTTTCAGTCGTCAGAAAGTGACAAAAAGGCCGCCCCTTGTGACTGCTAAAAAAAAGTGGCTTTTGTTGCTTAACTCACAAACACCACATTCATCTGAATGCTTTGCTACTCTAGTGAAGGCACATAAAACATATTGTTTAGTTTTTTTTTGGGGGGGGGACTCCACCTTTAAATAGTAAATCTGCGGGTGATTTGTGAGTTTTGAGTGTAGGGTTAGCCTTTTTGCTTTTAGCGCACCTCCATGGTAACTAATGATATACATGCATACATAAATTCGGTATAAGTATTCTGTGATAGCGCAAGCCTGTTGATTTGTTTCCACTTCTCGGAAATTTACCTACTGAGTGTTATTTTTTTTTATAAACTAATACAGTATTAATTTTCTCCGGTCGACGCCAGGGATTTATGTGAAGTACACCACATAGATTATCATAGATCAACATAGATCATGGCGGCGAGGAAGTAGGGCATTTTATAGATGAAGCAATGTGTTAGTTACGGTGGAAACATTTGGATTTTGCAAGAAAGTATATCGTCTGGACAAGACGGTTAGTTGTCTTGTATAACCTTTACAAATGCTGTGAAATATAATGGGAACATGACTATTTGTCAGTGCATCTCAATAAACAGCACAAACCTGTCATAAATCAACAGCAGTACAGAGCACAGTTATTCTTTATACTGAGTAATCACAGTAGCAGGTTAATTTAATGTGAAAATATACTAGTTTAAAACTTGTGCATATTTTTTGTTCTACAATAAAAAGAATGTTGATGATTATTCAGATATATGAACTTTATCGAAAGGGTTTGTTTACATTGATGTTTAATGCCTAAAAAAGAGACATTAGTAAGTTAGTACATAAAAAGAAAACTAGTTGGTTCTGATATCAGTGTCCATTTTTTTTTCTTTTTACATTTTGGATTGAGTGAAGGTGAGTTCGTTATAGTAAAAGAAAAATCCGATGAGACTGCATTCTATTGTGTTTATTTGGCATTACCTTTAATTAGTAGAGTTTTATTTACCAAAAAAGCAATTTTTCCCACGTTGAAGTACTGAAATCGGCTTTATCGTGTCAAATGTTTCGTTCAACTTTTGTGGGTCAGTTAACCCAATGAGTGAAACCCTATGTTTTCTAAATTTTGAACGTATGTACAGTGAACCCCCGGTTATCGCGGTTAATGGGGACCGAGACCACCCGCGAAAACTGAAAATCCGCGAAGTAGCGTCGCACCTTAAAAAAAAAAAAAAAAAAAAAAAACACCGTGTATATATATACTTCGCACCTATATATATATATATATATATATATATATATATATATATATATATATATATATATATATATATATATATATATATATATATATATATATATATATATATAGGTGCAAAGTAGCGGCACACCTTCAAAAATGCTTAAAAAAAAATATATATATATCTATATATATATAGATATATATATACTGGTAGAGAGAGAGAGAGTGAAATTCATGTTATAACAAAAAAACAAATTATTATTAAAACTTATTATTTTTTTATTCCCCAGCCATTATTTTTGTATTTATTTAATTACTTCGACTTTTACCTGCTGGTACGCCGTCCGGTGTGCCCTGTGAATGTTATGATCCTCCAGCAGAACTGGAGGATTGAACAGGACTCTCCAAACGCAGACACGGGAAAAAAGGTGGTGATACAAAGATATTTATTATCACAATATAGTCAGTGTAATCAGCGCGTCTCGCAGCAGCTGACGGCATGGCGCGAGACGATCGCTGGAGGAACGCCCACACAGCTGAAAAAACAAAAACACACGCGGCATGACAGGCACGGATCATGACAGTGAAATGAAAGGTGGCATTCTTCATTTATTTATTTATTCATTTATTCATTCATAACTGACAGCCTCGCGCTCCGCTGGTGCCCGGGCGGAAGTTGTTTCTCTTCGGCTTGACAGCCATACACGCCGGCCAGTCTCCTTCGGAGCTGACGCACGGTCCCGAACGAAGCAAAATGTCTCCGCGCGAGTGCCCGGGCGGAAGTTGTTTATCTTCGGCTTGACAGCCACACACGCCGGCCGGTCTCCTTCGGAGCTGACGCACGGTCCCGAACGAAGCAAAATGTCTCCGCGCGAGTGCCCAGCGGAAGTTGTTTCTCTTCGGCTTAACTGCCACGCTCGCCGGCCGCAGCTCGGGTACGGTCCGAACCGCGCGAAACGTCGCCCCCGATCGTGTCCGTCGCCACCAATCGTGTCCGGGGGAACCTGCTCTTCTTCGCCCACTCTCTTCTTCGTCCACTCTCCTCTTCTGCGCACGCCGGCCGTCTAACCGCTTCAGCGCCCCCTTGTGCCGCTCGGCGAAACTACAATGCCCCCGAATATTTTTTAGACCCGCGAAGCACTGAACCCGCGAAAGGTGAACCGCAAAGTAGCGGGGGTTCACTGTATATCATAGCATGAAAAGCTTCATTTTCAGATGAAAAAAAATGGCCGTGGCCACAGACTTTCAACTATTTTTTTCTTAGCAACCACTAGACCGATTTAAAAAAAAAAAAAAAAAAAATATATATATATATATATATATATATATATATATATATATATACATATACAGTAATACCCCGGTTATCACGGTTAATGGGGACCGAGACCACCCGCGAAAACTGAAAATCCGCGAAGTAGCGGCGCACCATCAAAAAATAAATAAATAAAATAAAATACTTATATATACTTCGCACCTATATATATATATATATATATATATAGGTGCAAAGTAGTGGCGCACCTTCAAAAATGCTTAAAAAAAAAATAATAATAATATATATATATATATACGGGTAGAGAGAGAGAGAGTGAAATTCATGTTATAACAAAAAAATATATATATATTATTAAAACTTATTATTTTTTTATTCCCCAGCCATTATTTTTGTATGTATTCAATTACCTCTTTTTGTACTTATTTATTTACTTCGACTTTTACCTGCTGGTACGCCGTCCGGTGTGCCCTGTGAAATGAAAGGTGGCATTTTTCATTTATTTATTTATTCATTTATTCATTCATAACTGACAGGCTCGCGCTCCCCTCATGCCCGGGCGGAAGGTGTTCCTCTTCGGCTTAACTACCACGCACGCCGGCCGGTCTCCTCCGGAGCTCTCGCACTGAGCAAAATGTCGCCGCGCGAGTGCCCGGGCGGAAGTTGTTCCTCTTCGGCTTAACTGCCATGCACGCCGGCCGGTCTCCTCCGGAGCTCTCGCACGGAGCGAAATGTCGCCCCGCTAGTGCCCGGGCGGAAGTTGTTCCTCTTCGGTTTAACTGCCACGCACGCCGGCCGGTCTCCTACGGAGCTCTCGCACGGAGCGAAATGTCGCCCCGCTAGTGCCCGGGCGGAAGTTGTTCCTCTTCGGTTTAACTGCCACGCACGCCGGCCGGTCTCCTACGGAGCTCTCGCACTGAGCAAAATGTCGCCGCGCGAGTGCCCGGGCGGAAGTTGTTCCTCTTCGGCTTAACTGCCATGCACGCCGGCCGGTCTCCTCCGGAGCTCTCGCACGGAGCGAAATGTCGCCCCGCTAGTGCCCGGGCGGAAGTTGTTCCTCTTCGGTTTAACTGCCACGCACGCCGGCCGGTCTCCTACGGAGCTCTCGCACGGAGCGAAATGTCGCCCCGCTAGTGCCCGGGCGGAAGTTGTTCCTCTTCGGCTTAACTGCCACGCATGCCGGCCTCCTCCGGAGCTCTGGTACGGTCCGAACCGCGCGAAACGTCGCCCCAAATCGTGTCCGGGGGAACGTGCTCTTCTTCGTCCACTCTCTTCTTCGTCCACTCTCCTCTTCGGCGCACGCCGGCCGTCTAACCGCTCCAGCGCCCCCTCGTGCCGCTCGGCGAAACTACAATGCCCCCGAATATTTTTTAGACCCGCGAAGCTCTGAAGCCGCGAAAGGTGAACCGCGAAGTAGCGGGGTATTACTGTATACATATATATATACATATACATATACATTTGAATTGGATTAAATTAAATTAAAAAAGCGGCAATGGAAGAATATGCAGAGTAGTGCAGATTGAGTTTGTCCATTAGACTTGATGTAGCCTGCCTGCATTTCTTATTTCTGCAGGTTGCTCAAGAGAATTGCAATGCCTGTGATGCCTCTTTGGTCACAGTCGACTTCAATAAAGCCCACACCCCACTGCCTGCCGGTGAGACCCAACACACCGGCTGCGTTTTCTGTGATTCTGTCTTCCAGGGTCTTGTGGAACTTAAACATGCTACCATGAGGCACCCCATGCACCGAGGTGGAGGTGCAAGACGTGGAAGAGGGCGAGGCAGAGGACGTCGTGGTCCCCCAAAAAAGCCTAAAGACAAAATGGCTGAATTAGCAGCGTATTTTGTTTAGTATATTACTTTTTCTTTTAGTATCTTTTTATTTTTTTACTCAACATAATTTCACATATTGTCTGTGTGTTATCTTCGGAACACCCTAAATTGGTGATTCTCAACTGCCGTGTTGAGACCTAAAAGTGGCCCAGCTATCGTATTTGATTTTGTTTTATATTGTTCTTTATACGTTTGAGCAGTGTTTTTCATACTATTCACTGTAATTATTTGACCCCTGTAATTTTTAGGGCCAATGCTGTTCACTTACCGTTTAATTAAACCCCAAAAATATATAAATATAGTTTTTGGAATAATTATGTGTTTTTTTTATAGTTTTTAGTATGTGGCCAAAAAAGTCCTGATATGTGGTTGTACGACTTCCGTTCAAGGAGTAAAGTGAAGTGAAAAGAATTAAATGGAATACAACAATGCTTCATTTTAAGTTTTTTTTTTGTAACAGTTTTGCGCGAATAAAGCAACAGACCAATGTAAAATCTCCCTCGTGATCAATAGTATCTCTATCTGTTTCTCTCACTTTAGGAACATTTACTATTTATCCAGTGTTTTAGCAACACAGATTTGTCATCTTCCTCTAAAGCGGGTTTCACCAACGTGGTGCTGGTGGACACTAGGTAGTCCAAGATAGACCATGAGTACCAAGCGGGCCTGTTTTAAAACTAGCTAACCAGTGATGGGACATTGTGATTTCTTTGAACTGTTGTAGAACTTATTTTGAAATGTGAACACTGGCAGAGATTTCTAGAAATTAAGTATTGCATATTGATATTCATCTGTTACCTAATTACTGTGAGACAAAATTTACATTTCACATTAGTTAATATTCATTATTAACCGTGACACTAAAGGAAATTAATCTAATTATTATTTCTGTGGTGTCTACCAGACTTGTAGGCCTTTGCATTAGTCAGTCCTGTGGTGTCTGGCTACCTTACATGGCTTTGTCCACACACGTACATGATCGCCTCTACCGCTATCAACACTCAGCTGCAAGTGCCCTGTCGTCCGTAAGAGCTGTTAAAAATGCATAAGAGCCAAATGTATAGAATGTGCATTGTTTAAATGACAGTCTGGTTGAAACCTCTACGTATGATGTACTAACTTTTAACATGTGGCATGCTAAACTGTTAATGACTGAACTGAATTTATGAATAGGGTTATATTGAAGCTGTAAATTGGCGGGAAAATTGTGTTAAGGACAGCTAACGTGATACCAATATAAATAAGGATCATTTGAAAGAATAAAAAAGATATTATGACAGAGTAATAAATACCATCAACTTTCTGAGAAATTGAGGATGCTAAATAAAAAGGGTTTCGTAACACGCTGGGAAACCATTAGAATCGGCCAAAAATAAGGTAATCTTGAGTATGGACCAATCAGAAAAGAGAGTTTGGTCTTGTAAAAACAGGATAAAAGCTGTTGCAGCTCCTGGCTGAATTCAGACCACTCGCCAGCGCTGGGGAATTGTCTCGGGTTTTTTAATAAAAAAAAAAACTCAGTCCTCACTCCGCCTTGAATCCTGCCTGAAGTCATTTTTAGTCTTTTTCTACAGCTTCAAGAGAGCCTGGTGGAGGCCACTCGTGCTGCGATCTGATGCAGTTTTCCACGCGTCAGCTCTCTTATCAAGAAAAGATGAAGAGTGTCTAAAGTTCTGTTGACTTGTTCTTGAGAAGACAAGAAAATGCTGCATGTATAAAAACAAACCAACTGTGAATTAAATCATGGCTTTTAAATTTGTCACTTGGGTCATGCTGTATAAGAAACCATGACTTAGTGTTGATACAGTTTATCAGGAATAAGCAGCGATCTTTGTAATGTCCATTCGAGTGAGGTTGGTGCGAGTGAGATTTATTTAAAAAACAAAAACTAAAAAAAGAATTTTTCTCATCAAATGTACGTGGTAATTTTAGTGAACAGCCAATCAGAATCAGCCCTAGGGTCCGACTCCTGATTGGTTAAGAATTGTCGCACAATTGTCACGCCAGCATTACAAGCGTGAATCAGCATTTTGTACGCATATAGGAGAGAGAAGCCCAAGCGTAAAACCTATTTTGTGCATAGACTTGGAGGGTCCTACACGTGAAACACAGTTCTGTACACACAAAACATTCGTATGCAGTATTTGACATTACGCTTACATATTTGAGGCTTGTACACGGTATTTCACATTACGTACACGCAAATCTCATTTTTGTATTGATTATTTGACAGTAGTAGTAGTTGCGTTTGGTGTCTACACCTCCACGTCATTCCTTCTCAGCCAACTCTTAAAGTACTCCGTGCACCCGAGCACGGTTTCAAATCCTCTCTCCAAGGCTGTCGCTCGGCCACTTACGACGTCTTTCCTGTAAGAGAGAGTCCAGAAGCTCATTTGCGACTTCTTCGTCCCCCCGTCTCCTCATATCTTCTTGAAAGTGTCTCCGTTTCCTCAGTCCAGCACGGCATATATTGCTTGCGGCAGGCCCTGGGTATAAATTTTCTTGCGCTTCCAAGAATGAGCTTGTTGAAGCGGATCATGTTTTGCTGGTTTGCTGGGATTCTCTGTACTATGCTCTCGATGTATTCCGTGAAGGATCGCCTATCGGCCTTTCCAAAGTTCCACCTCGCTCCACCGGGCACTGATTGAGTGATTGGTATTGTGATACCAGTGGTGACAATGACGGGTCGATGCTGGCTATTCGGAAAGCCATGAAGCACCTCTCGTATTGCTGGCATGGGGTTTCCATTTAGTTTAGTCAAAAAAACAAGGTCTGGAGAGTATTCTCTCTGCCATCGGGCTGAAAGAGAAGTTCCGCGCTGTCTTGTGCTGTACATTAGGTGGAGGTCGCAGTTTGCAGCCCAGTCTACAACCGCTTCACCCGCGCCGTCACTCCTTGGGTAACCCCAGGAGGTATGGTGGCTGTTAAAGTCCCCCGCAATAATTGAGGGGTGATGATACTGAGGGAGAGGTGGGTCTGGCCAGTGTGTGTTTGTATATGTTGCTGATTGAAATGCCGTTGTACTTAATATCTGCTCTGTAATTACCGTTCTCCTGCGATGTCTCGTCCCTCCCCAACAATAGAGGGTCCCTCACATATGTAACCAGTCCATACTGCTTGTGATCAACTCGCACTGCGACGCTATATCCTACGATGGTGTATCTCGACGGCGGTGACTTCTCCTCCAGGTGGGTCTCCTGCAGCATTGCCACGTCAACACGATGCTCCGGCAGCAGCCTCGCCAGATAGTCACACTTGGCCATTGACAGGCCCTCGACGTTCCGATCCGGAGGAAATCTTGGTCCGAGTCTAGTTTACGTTCCGGTCCCGCCGGACTCTCAATGACGGGATCGCGGTCCTTATTATTCTGGGCGACAACCGAGCCAGTACGTTTAATCCTTTTCTTTCTTCTTCTCATATTTTAGAGGTGGTAGACCGGGAGCAGTTTCCTGGTCCGGTCACCGGTTTGGGTTTGCTCTTGGTCTGGCTTCTTCGCGAAAAGAAGCATGCAAGCCCCCACACGACGGCAACGTGGCAAACCCGGGCGTGGGGGACATTTGACATTACGCTTACATAATGGTGGCATAAATCCAACGCCATACATCGTCTTCTTTGGTTTAGCAGCTTCTTCTTCATTGGTTTAAATGACTCTTCAAGTTTGGAGGCCGCTACGCGAGGCCTACAACACACGCAATGCCACGGTCATGGGAGGCGTTCTCAATTTTTTCTATCGACCATTTTATCAGAGACATTTTCTGTTGCCATTGATCCCGTGATTATCGCGATACATATAAATATTGAACTATCGTCCCAGCCCTAGTTACAGATGCGAATTCCTTTTACACATATGTGGATTGAAATACACATTTGTAAATGGTTTTGCTACAATAATGGACCCATACAACAAGCTGTTGCTCCAGTACTTTACATCACATGAACCACTAACTCACCTTGTCTATGAAAGAACTGGCTGACATAATGTCAACGTTTGGCTTCTTCCTTCTGCCGTTTTTTGACTTTGGTCCTTCGGGGCCCCTTTCGATCTTGGGCCCCGAGAATCTGTCTCCTTATTCCCCCTTTTCGGCACCCCTGGCTCTCGGTGACAACTTCCAGGAATCTAAAACAAATATCTCTAACTCTTCTCCTCACTCGGGTCGCGGCAAGTGCTGAAGCCTATCCCAGCTGTCTCCGGGCAGTAGGCGAGGGACACCCTGAACTGGTTGCCAGCCAATAGCTGGGCACACATAGACAAACAACCATCCGCGCTCACACTCACACCTCATGGCAATCAGAGTGTTCAATCAACCTGCCATGCATGTTTTTGGAATGTGGGAGGAAATCAGAGTAACCACGCAATCACAGGATGAACATGCAAACTATACACAGGAAGGTTGGTGCCAGAATTGAACCCACAACCTCTGCCCTGTGAGGCCATCGTGCTAACCAGTCGTCCACCGTGCCGCCCTAAAACAAATATAGGAGCCATAATTAGATTTGTGTCTCGTACAAATTTGGATTTTTGTTTTAGAATTAAAAATTGAAAATCAAACTGTTTTTAGAAGTTTCCGTACTCATTCAAGACAACAAATATCAAGCTGTATTTCAATATGGGTGTTTCGATATAATTAAAATGGTTATCCTATTTTTCTTGTAAGAATTCAAAGCGAAAATGCATCCCTAAATTTGTTTTGGGATTTACGTTTAAGAATTAAATATAGAATGATCTGAAGGTACACGGACCAAATGTGCAAATGCATGTGTGTCCCAGTCAGCAAAAATACATCCGCAAAATGGTGTGGTGGTCAGTTTTTCTCTGAATTTTCATTTAAAGGCATGTGTTTCTGAATAAAGTTATCGAGTCTATATGAAAATAGCTTTTCCGATTTTTTTCAGAACTGTGGTAATAGTGATATTGGTCTATAATTGGTGAATAGGTACCTCTATTTTTATAAATTGGAATGGCTTTTGCTATTTTCATTTTTGATGGGAAGATACCAGATTTGGATGACAAATTACATATAAATGTGAAAGGTAGCACTACATGTTCAATAATGCATTTTATTTATATTACAATTTATGGAAAGCGCTTTGTTACAGCTCCAGCTGTTGTGAAATGTGCTGTATAAATAAAGTTGTATTGTATTGCATTGTATAATTGTGTTATTTGCTAAATCCTGTTCCCATGAGCTTTGGTTTTGAACGTAAAACGGATACATTTAAGGAGTAAATGAATGAGGTATCATCAGCGATTGTTCTACTTTTCCACATCCAATTAGGCGGCAACTTCGATGTAGGAATCAGCGCTCATGGCGGCATCTAGATTACCATCTAACCCCTCCCCCAACCCGCCCATCCCCGTTAGCCACAGCACTGCGAAGAGGTGGACGCGCATCACAAGTCAGCTATGGCACCTTTTGGACTAAAAGCCGTTGTTGGAGAAAGTAAGAAGTGACTTTATTGTTACTTGTATTTTTTTATTTGATCAATTGCCGAGGGTTCACCTCCAAGCATGATCAAGCTACAAATAAGTTAAATATCATGCGTGTGAAAACTAAGACCATATGAAAACTAAATATTATTCTCAAATAATATTCAAATTTTAAATTGCCATATATTCCCAATTTGATTCATTCCTATGTTTACTTGCATTTTGGATAAAGTGCCTAAAAATGCTTTAACTAATGCAATGAATTTCAAAACAATGTATATGCTATGTTTTGCATCCATCTTGAAGGTTAATTTTGTTTTCGTTTACAGTGTCAAATAAGTACAACAATTAGTTCAATGAAGACCAAATAAGCATGCTTTCAAATGATCGGATGAGATGTTGACTATAAGGGGAGGAATTGTTATTGGAAAAATATGTGTCAATAAATCACTTTAAAACCAAGAGTTCATCTTTCAAAACCCTCTTCATTAATGACACAGGGCACCCCCATTTAATGTTCATTCATCCATTTTTTTTATATTGCTTAATCTGTTCAGGGTTGCAGGGAGCTGAAAGGTTTTGAAAGGCAAACTTTACCCTGTTGTTAGTGAAACACATTTAATTGAATGTAATTTATGTAATACTGAAATTAAATTAAAGCAAATACACAAAGTTCCAGTAGAATATGATGTATTTATAAAATGGAATTACATATTTGGGAAAAATATCTACTGTGAAAATATTCAGTCAGATCCCTGTACACTACTACTGGATATATCTTTATCTTTTGTCCCCCCCAAAATTGGTTTCTCTGAGACATCCATTGAATATTTTCTTTTGATTGGTACTGACTAAATCATCAGCCATCTCTGCAGCAGTTGTCACTGACATTTGTGCATTTTTGCAGTTACAAGAAGTAGATATGTATTTATTCAACCATGAATGAAGTCATTCCAGAATCGTACTTCTCTCCAAATCTCATTCTGAACATTCCAAACAAAAACAGGATGCATGCAATTCTTTCAGAGGTTTAATGTGTGTCTCTCTGATTCTGAGATCTGTTCTTTCCTGTGACGTTGTCAGATGACACACAACCACCCTGAAATAGTGATTGTGAGTGTTGTATGGCCTAAGAGGATTTGCAGATTAGAGGCAGGGATTGCGTTTACCCTCCACAGAGGACAGACTGGATTGTTAAACCCCAGTGATGGAAACTGGGACACTCCTTATCTGTATGTCCGTCCAGCCACCCAAGTAAAACAAATTGTGAAACATCAGCAGTATTCTCATGGTTTTACGTTTTAGCTAACTTGCTTTAGTTTCAAATTCAATTCTATTGCCCAAATAGTGGTTGGATAAATGCAATTTTCGTAAATACACTATCAACTTGGATTTTTATATATGTTTATTGAATGGGTTCTTCCAAGAATGTTACAAAAATAATGCAGAAATACTGAAGACTGTAAACTGCTCAAAGCCGTGAATAGTTGCCTCTCTCTATGTATCAACAAAACAGTAATCTGTTCAATCTCAATCCTGCCTCTTAATCCCAAATGGGTAGAGTCCTGCTCCACTACCCCCACAAGGCATTATGGCACGATTATGGCAAAAAGACAAATATACATACTGCTGTGTTTGTCAATGCTTGACTCTTTCTTTGTCTGAAGCACATTGAGTTGCCTTGTGCATAGAACGTGCTTTAGAAATAAAGCTGCCTTGCCTTGGCTATAGGAAGTCTATAAAACACTGTCTATTTTGTCTCTTTTTCACATAACTTTTCTCGCTGATGGCAATAAACGTCAAAGATCTCTTTTAAATGGGAGTTCATTTTTATTTTTAAAAAATTGTGTTGCGTGTCTCTGACATTACAGAGATAATGAATGGCGTCATCAAGAAGGCAAGAGAAAAAGGAAAATGGAAAGTAAGTGCATGTTTTACTTCTAGATTCACAGTCTTTGAACAATAAATTCCCCACTCCAAAGAGTTGTCTCCCTTGTTTGTAGGTGCTTGTGGTGGACAAGCTGAGTATGAGGATGATATCCTCCTGCTGCAAGATGACAGACATAATGTCAGAGGGAATCACCAGTGAGTACCACTGTTTGTACCAGTGTAAATTCATGTGAAATACAACTTATGGTTTACTTCAGGACTGATGGGGTGGCAGTATTCTTTGCGTTTCTCTTCACGCTTACACTGCTGTCTGACTGAGGCTGCAGCTTCTGGATCTTGGGACACTTTTACTCAATAATGTGGTTAGAAAACGAATTTTCCCACCTCCTCAAGTCACTTATCTATTTGTTTATATAGGGGTTGAATTGCACCCTTGTTGGATGAGACATATCAAGCATTTTTTTAAATATCAAATCATTGGCCATCTTCAGCATTAACTGCTGACTTCCGAACAGACCTAATCTGATGTCGGTGATGGTTTGGGAAGTGGAAATTCAGAGGGTCATTCTATATTTTTTTTTTTCTTCACCTTGGTCTAAAAATCAAACAGTTCCTGATCACTACAAATTTTTCCCCCTATTTCTTGTAGTATATCTTTAAGATAGAAAATTGCCATTTGAAAAGGCCGTGAGTTGCTTTTTCACTACTAAGTAAAACACCTGACTGAACATCCTCTGAGATTGGTGATTTCATAATTTTTTTTACCAAGAGTTAAAGTTGCAAGAGGCAATTCTTGTTACAAGGCAAGCCAGGCAAGCTGCTTGTGGCCCCAAGCAAGTGGCTAGCCCATGCAGTGTAGTGGTGATCATGTTTTGAAAGTGTAAATGAATGTAAATGTGAAATGAAAAAAAAAATACTTGTAATAATAATTTGTTGGGTTAACATGATAAGAAATATGGAAAGAATTTCCTCCAAAATAAAATGCTTTCATTTTGCAAGATAGACATTTGTTGAACCAACTAATCCTAAATGTGTTGAGTGGACATAAAGTATTGATGTTGTCAGTACTTATTTTCAATGATTGATTCAAACTTAATTTGTTCAGGTTAACTTCTATAATAAGAGTATCGGCATCTTATTTATACAGCGTATGTAGAGCAAAATGTTTTAAATGGTAAAATAACACCATTTGTTTAATGCTGATTTAACGAAACAAGTGAACAAAAATACTTTCAGTCATAACTTACTGTATATACAAATTCAATCTAAAATAATAATTAAAAAAAATAAGACATTGTTGATGAATGTTTACATTGAGCACTTTTTACATGTCAACTAAGTTGTTGGTGTGAAGTTTATAAAAGACCACAAAACTGAACTGATTTTCAATAGTATTGTAATCCACAGAAAAGGCAAACAATAAAACACCTCTCGACTCCATTAAAATAAGTGCTTTTTGTGTGCTAAAGTTTACATCAAATATACATTTACATTAAATCTCAGTTTACATCAAATATACATTTACATTTTAAATGAATAAAACTTCTGCAATCAACAAAAATGACCCAAAAATTCACCCATTTTAGAACATTTTAGTCTTAAGTCTTTTTGATCATTTAAACTGAACATTTCTCAAAAAACTTCAATTGTTTCAGCCTTTCAGGTTCTCAGTGATACAAAAAAAATAATATATGTAAAACTTTATGTGCATATTGAGCCCTTGCAACTGAAAGCAAAGTTAAACGTGAGGACAATGTAAAAAAAAGCAGCAATGAGCAATATTTGAACTATACCAAACAGTTAACATTTTACATCTTTTCTTGAAAATACTTGCTTCATTTTTGGTCATTCCATACAGGATGACTTGCGTAAGAGCAAGGTTTTCAATACTTGAGCTTTTCTTGAGAGTTTCCATCTCGTTCCATGATGAGCTTCAGGGAAACTTCAAAGGTGTACTGTAACTCTGACGGGTAGTTTAAGTTGAGTGCGTAGACCAGAACGAACAGCATCAGAACAGAAAATGGGACGTTCCCCAGCTCATACAGAACATTGACACCCTCCAAGGTGATACCCATATCATCTGGGTTATCCACTGGCTCGGCACCCTCTTTTCGAATGACATAAATTCCAAACACCGTCACCTTCATTTTAGCCTGGTTTCTTTCAACATCTGCATCCTGTAAGAAAAAAACATTCATGATCTACGAATCCCCTAAATGATATATGAACAAGACCACTGTGACAGATATTCATTGACATTTCAAAGTCAAGCACTATATTTCCAGTGTTAGATTTTGAGTGAATGCCAGATGCCTAAAACCTGGACGATAAAAAATGTAGTTCCATACCATGTATTCTTTTTCCATCGTCTCTGGCTCATCATTGAGGTACACACACTGGGCTTTGAGGACGCACTCTCTTCTGACATCAATGACGTTGGTCTGAGCAGTGCCAGTCAGTTTGCCACAACAAATGCACCAAACAAAAAAACCTATTTTAAATCATAAGAGAAGATATCGCAACACATGCACAAGTATTGATAAGTCACTTCACTGTCTCAAACCTTTTTACTTTCTAAATCCAAACGTTTAAAATTATCGGATTGCGTAAATCTGTAACTTTCATTTAATTTTTCATTTATCAAATATTTTGACGTAATTTAAGTTGTCTTAAAATGTTCAAATCTTTTTTCCCCAATATGTAGAGGTTTGACAGGCTATTTCCATGACCATACCTGGGATATGGGAACCATCATGCTCTTAATCTTTCTTCCTGGAGCGCCACCTTTTTTGCCAAGCATCCTTATCAAGTCTTGTGAGCAACCATCCAGTCCAGAGAAGAACTTTGGCACCAAACTAACTGTTGTGATGCTCTTGAATTCTGCAGTTACCTGAGCACAAAAGCAAGTTTAACCATTAATAAAAATTTTAAATGACATTTAAATTGTAATCTTTCACCAAATCAAATCTTGAAACACTTTACCAGTTATTCTACTAACATGCTGATATGTTGCACATTCGACCTGAAGTTTTAATGTAAATGATCATAATCCAAACATGAACACGCATGATAAACTCACTGCAAATGACACCAAACAGGAAATTAAGTGAAACAAATACACTCTCACCTGAGCTAGACTTTTGGCAGGCTAGTTAACAAAGATGTGATTTAGTTCCCACTCGGTCAAATAAGATTAAATATGTCTATAAACTACTAGGCTAGTAGTACTTGCTTATCATACACTCGTGCTGAGTTGTTAAGACAAAATAATCAACTCCTTTTGTGCACTTAAACTGCACTTGACCACGTTAGCTTCAGTCGTTTTTAACCTAACATGTAATTCACAAACTATTTTTACAGGCATGTCAATAACAAATTGTTGTTAAATTATTAATGTACCTTAGTACCAATAGAATTACTTCCACCGGTCTATTTTACGCGCCATGTTTAACAGGTGACAGCTTGTGTTGTTGCCTTTTAGCTAAACCTAGGTTGAGCTAGAAGGCAATAACACACTATGCTAACACTAGTGGACATAAATCTTAAATATTTTTCCAAAACAAAAATAAACACCACAGAGAATAAAAAGTGAAAATGAACATACTGATTTAGTTGTTTCTTCCCATAGATGGTTTAATTATTGATTGATGGAAGCGGATTCAATTAGCGTGAGTGAAAAGTCAGCACTTTCTGTCATCGGTCTTCTTTACACTATTGGCGCGAATTCTTACCTATCTAAACCCATTAGGTTGCATTGACATAAAGCAATCATGCAGTTTTAAGGATTTCTGTTATGTTGAAACCACATGATTAGAAAATGTTTAACCGCTAAACATGAATAAATCAAATAGAATCTACTTGTTACACTTTTGTTGTTATAACAGACACCCATGTTGCTTTTTTGAGTGTATAGTGAAAGTTGGTTTATCCTCAGTTGACTTCTGGTATTGCCAAAAAAGTAGCACCAATAGTAACCCTACTAGCAAATAATAATTTTGTGCATCATGCCAGATTATTCATAATAAATTAATACATTGTTCCTTTTTACAGTTGTAGAGGACATATCCAAGCGACGGGAACCTCTGCCCAGCATGGAGGCCATCTATCTGATAACACCCTCAGATGAGGTAATAAGAAATCTGTGAACTACAACAAACACAAATGTAATTAAATGTTTTAAAAGTTTTTGAAAATATTGTTGCATTAGTAAGCAATAAAGGCAATCCTTGTAACCATTGTAAAAAATGGACAGTTAGTTGTTCTAATGTGATAACGGTTAATGTGGTTATTTTTATATCAATATGTGATTGTGGTTTAAAGTCACATAAAATTGTCATTGAGTTTAAGCAATTTTGTTTGGACAAAAATACAACATGGTGCCTGCAATGTATTTCCTGATATAATCGAAGTGTGTCATTGATCACAGTCCTTGATTTTTCAAAAAGTAATTACTTTTTCTACAAGTTCATGAAAAATCATATCATTATCTGTTGACAGTCCGTTGAGGGTCTGATTGATGACTTCAGAGATCCACAGTCTCCGAAGTATAGAGCAGCCCATGTCTTCTTCACTGACAGTGAGTAACACAAAACCATTTGTAGATTAATTTTGAAATAAACACATTCAATATACTGTATGTATAATATTCTGTAATATTTTACAATAATGATTCCTAACTGCCGATGGACACTCTTACTATTACAATTAACCTGAACCTCGTTTTTTTTTTTTTTTTTGCACATCTTTAAAAATTAAAAAATTAAACACAATTTAAAGTTATTATTAATTGCTTCACTGAGTAATTATGTATTCGATAACGCATTTGTGTTTGATCTATTCCAGCAATTCCAGACTCCATGTTTGGTCTTTTAACGAACTCTCGCGCCTCCAAAGCCATGAAGGCCTTGACTGAGATCCATGTAGCCTTCCTGCCCTATGAATCTCAAGTAAGAAAGTGTGTTTTCTAGGAATTTATGGAATTTGCTTACCTGAGTCAATCACAATGGTGGTTATATTTTCATTATTCATTTGTATGTGTTGTGTGTTGTATATCTGCCCTGTATGAATTTTATGTTTGTGTTTGACCAGCATAGCAGAGAAACAAACAAACAATTAAATACCCAATCATTGTCCACAAGAAGAAGCCACTCCATTGTTGCTACAAAGCCAAATAGCAAATCCTGAAAATGTTCAGGCTAACAGTCATTTCTCACCATTTATATCAGCGGACTGCAACTTTTCTTTTGTGTGTGCAAAAGGCCTAAATTTTTTTTTTCTTTTTGGAGCCACTCGGAGTCCCTTAAATGCCAGTCATGAGCCGTCTTATAACCCTCTAGTTCCAATCAAGTCAAGTTACTGCAGTATAAGTCATGTCCTACAATCTATTTTACTGACATGAATTCACGCAGTAACGATTACACACTCAGTATCTGTACTTGCGTTAGTTAGCTGTAATTGCACACATCCATCCCTCCATCTGTACCGCTTCTCTTCTCTAGGGTCGCGGGGGGTGCTGGAGCCTATCCCTGCTGTCTTCGGGCAGTAGGCGGGGGATACCCTGAGCAGGGCACTTAATTGCACACATACATATCATATATACATACTGTATGTAGACCCCACTTTGAGTGCTAAATCCTAAAATTGAAAAACGTGTGTGTGTGGGGGGGGGTGTGTGTGCGTGTGTGTCTGTGTGTGCATGTGCGTGCGTGGGTGTGTGGGCGTGTGTGCGTGTGTGTGCCATATGTATACAAACTTATGGATGTAAATATACAAAAGGAGTCCTCAATCCTGTTCCTCAAGGGCCGTAGTCCTGCCATCTCTCCCTGCTGCAGCACACTTGATTCAAATGATCTGTTGCAGCAGGGGGGAGATGGAGAACAGGCAGGACACAAGCCCTCAAGGAACAGGATTGAAGACGCTGCAATTCAATGTGCCATCTTTTGTATGTACCTTGCCTTATTAGATTAGGTTCATTCATACCAGTGTGATAACCACAAATTGATCATAAACACATTACACGAATCAAATTATGAATTTTTAATTTCAGCGGTTATTCGCATGTAGTCATATTTGCAAGGCTGCAAAATAGCCATCACTCAGAATTACGGTTTTGGCCAGCAGAAGGGGTTGTTTGCACATGAAGCTCCGATTAATTAGATTTTTTTTGTGAGCCAATAAACCACGTTTCCCTTTGGCGCAGGTCTTCTCCCTGGATAAAGTAGATGCCTTCCAGGACTTCTACAGCCCCTTCAAAGCCGATGTGAAGAACAACATGCTCGAAGGTTGTGCTGAACAGATTGCAACGCTCTGTGCTACTCTGAAAGAATATCCTGGAATCCGATACAGAGGGTGAGAACAACAATTTGTTATCAATGTTTATTTATTTATTAATTTATTCACAAACAATATTCAACCATATACACAGTTAGTTTAGGTCAAACGTTTCATCGGCATACAGTAAAAGTCATATAAAATTTCTGGGTTTGATGATGTATTTTAATGGTTCATTTCCAAGGTTAGAATAATTATACATATACAGTGAACCCCCGGTTATCGCGGTTAATGGGGACCGAGACCACCCGCGAAAACTGAAAATCCGCGAAGTAGCGTCGCACCTTAAAAAAAAAACAAAAAAAAACACTGTATATATATACTTCGCACCTATATATATATATATATATATATATATATATATATATATAAATATATATAGGTGTGAAGTAGCGGCACACCTTCAAAAATGCTTTAAAAAAAAATATATATATATATATATGGGTAGAGAGAGAGAGAGTGAAATTCATGTTATAACAAAAAAAATAAAAATATATTATTAAAACTTGTGTTTTTATTCCCCAGCCATTATTTTTGTATTTATTCAATTACTTCTTTTTGTATTTATTTAATTACTTCGACTTTTACCTGCTGGTACGCCGTCCGGTGTGCCCTGTGAATGTTATGATCCTCCAGCAGAGCTGAACAGGACTCTCCAAACGCAGACACGGGAAAAAAGGTGGTGATACAAAGATAGTGTAGCGACTTTGTAAATGGTTCAAGGGTTCTGTGTTTTCCTCTTTTCTGTGGAGGCTGTGAAGGCAGCAGGGGAGTGAACGTTATGTTGTTGTCGTTGTGTTGCTCTCTCTCTCTGGTCGGCGTGGTTGCGGCCAACAGCAGCCGTTTTTGGCTTAATAATAAAAGCGTTCGCTGATGGACAAATTGGCCTGATTTATTATACAACGTTACAATATTTATTATAATCACAATATAGTCAGTGTAATCAGCGCGTCTCGCAGCAGCTGACGGCATGGCGCGAGACTATCGCTGGAGGAACGCCCACACAGCTGAAAAAACAAAAACACACGCGGCATGACAGGCACGGATCATGACAGTGAAATGAAAGGTGGCATTCTTCATTTATTTATTTATTCATTCATAACTGACAGCCTCGCGCTCCGCCCGTGCCCGGGGAAGGTGCTCCTCTTCGGCTTACTGTGACGCGAGCATGCCCTCCTCCTCGGCAGCTCCCATTCGGTTAAACTTAGGGGCCGTTTGGCACCGCCCGTGCCCGGGGAAGGTGCTCATCTACGGTTTAACTGCCAAGCACGCCGGCCGGAGCTCTGATACGGTCCGAACCGCGCAAAACGTCGCCACCAATCGTGTCCGGGGGAACCTGCTCTTCTTCGTCCACTCTCCTCTTCGGCGCACGCTGGCCGTCTAACCGCTTCATCGCCCCCTTGTGCCGCTCGGCGAAACTACAATGCCCCCGAATATTTTTTAGACCCGCGAAGCACTGAACCCGCGAAAGGTGAACCGCGAAGTAGCGGGGTTTCACTGTATATATATATAGAGAACTACAGAGGCTCGACATTTATACATCCTGAAATGTAATGCACAGATTTGCTGGTAACCACTCTAGAATATACTCTGCATCTTGTCCAAACTCCTTACTGCAGATACGCGGTATAGAAAATGGATGCATGGATGGGCGTAAAAATAAAAATCAATGTCTTCGAGGGTCCTTTGGACAGGCAAACCGCAGATTCAGAAGGAGAGGTGTGGTTTTTGTCTTGGCTGGGGGACAGTGGTCAGCTCTGTTGGCTTTATCAAGACATGATTGAGTGAGAGTGTGTTACACGATACAAAAAGTGATGCCATTGCGAAATGCAAATGCATCCGTTTGTTCTCACATGTGGAGTCAAGCCACAAAATGTCCAAGAGCAAGTTCAGTGCCATCATAAAGTATTTGCACCCTTCTAAAATTCTTCAGTTTTTTTTTCATAGTTTCCCTTCATTGTTTAAGATCATAAAACAATTTTAAAGATCATGCAATGAAAACCCAATAAAACATAAACTGCAGTTTTGACTGAAGAAAAGTTTAACATTTTGCGAGGTATGTGTTCAATTACATCTGGTGTAAATCCAACACACCACTTCTTAGTCACAGTCAAACATAGTGGTGGTAGTGTGATTGAGTCCAATTATAATGCTATGGCACAACCTTAGAAAAAGGCTGTTCATACTTGTTGCTGAATTAAAGTAAAAAAAAAAAAAAAACAGCGAAATCATCGAGGGGGCAAACACTTTTTCACAACACAGTACATAAGGCGACCATTGCACTAACATCAGAAGTCATAAATAACACCGTCACCCTGGCCGAATATAAACTGTGATATGATTGAGACTTCATGTAAATTACTTACCCAGCGCATGCAGCTTCCCAGCTCCCTTTAGTAGCACAATGAATAAATGCTTGAGGAGTCACTTGTATCCCCAAACCAGCCAAACAAGATGATGATGAAACGCTGTCGTTACCTGTCTGTCTGATGCTGTGAGCCAGAGGAGACGTGCTTGGCTTGGCGGCTGGCTTTCAGCGCTGGACTGAGCTTAGTGGAGGTGGACGGAGGGCCGAGAAATCAGGGGTAGATGCATTTCTCACAAGAACTAAAATAAATGGCCATCAGATATCAAAACACTTTTGAGTGGATTTTTTTTATTTATTGTTTTTAGATAGTGATGAATGAAGAAAAAAATGGGTTTCCAAAGAGGGCACTTTTCTCATCCAGTGGAAAAAGGTGTAGTGCTTGAGCACTTATTATTATTGTTTATCATACATGCATAGCCATGAGTGCATATAGCAGTGAATGACAGTTTTCTAGTCAGTATTACATTTGGAAAAAAATAAAAATATATCTCCCAATATTGTACTATGTATTTGTTTTTTTGTATTCTTCAGGGAGTACAAAGACTGCGCTGTTCTGGCCCAAATGCTACAGGACAAGCTGGATGGCTACAAGGCTGATGACCCCAGCATGGGGGAGGTGGGGGATATAGATGGACAAAAAAAACAACAAAAAAACACAAAATCTCTCTCTCTCTCTCTCATTCGAAAGAGAGAGAGGGACACACTTCACGTCACAGTTAGCAGATTTTGTGGGTATTATGATATGTACCTTCAGACCCTTAAGAGGGAGAAAGAGGTGAATGTAATCACACAGCAGAGCCACTTTCTTTTTTTTATAAACATTATGATTGAAATCATTCCCCCCGACGAACACAGGTCAATCATTTACATGTAATCTCGCCACAGACGTGATGTGAAAAGTGGCTCAAATGTTTATAAAAACATCCAATTTAAGTATAAAAATATTGAGATAAATAGATGCCAAATTATTGTTATTCAGGTGAATCAAAAAATATATATTTAACAGTTGTGATTTTTCCACTAAGACATGGATAATTAAATCTAAAACAAGATATTTTAATGAAAGAAATGATTGTTATTCATTAAGACATGGTGAGCTAAATCCACTATTTTGACTAGCTGTAGTAAATTATATAGAGTAGGTCCTTGAATAAAAAGTTGGGGTTTTTTTGTCATGTTTGATTTATAGAACACATTTAATTATCTTAAGCTTTGTGTCATTAATTTATTTCGCCGCAAATGTTAGCAATACATTTTTTTAATGAGAAGGAAAATATGTTTGCATTTGTAAACATACACGATGCTCTGCAGCCATCAGACTGTCTGTAAAAAGATTGATTCATTCACAACTTTCACTCTTTAACTTTCAGACTTGACAATGGTCATTATGAATGGAAAGAAACTCAGAACCCCTTATCATGCACATATAGATAGTAAAACACCTGCACACAGTCCTTCAAAAAAAAAAGAAAGCATTTCATAAGTGGGCTTCTCAAAGAAGCAGAACTTTGAAAATGTCTTATCAGTAACACATAATTTACAACATACACAGACACACATAAAGGAGGGCTGCTTCCACTTTATCTGATTTAGCGAGAAAAGCGCGCAAATGCACCTCCACTTAGGTCAAACAAAGGGGAGACATTTTTGTTGAATGAAACAAGAAAAATACTGACATATAATGAACTTCTACCAGACGAGGCGCTGCTCTAAGTAACACTGTTATTTTATGTAAATAGCCTAACAAGGTCCCCACATTTGCATAGGTCAAACGGGAGACATTTTTCTCAAAGTAATAAAGTGCGAAAAATAATGACCATCGAATTCACTAGCATTGTGCTAATGTGATTAAACCAAATGTATACGAGGGGATGGTACAAAACCACACCTGTATTATGGATATAGTCTCTTGTTTCTGTGCTGGATTTCCTCCAGGGACCAGATAAGTGCCGGAGTCAACTAATCATCCTGGACCGAGGATTTGATCCTGTGTCACCTCTTCTACATGAGCTCACTCTTCAGGCAATGGCCTATGACCTGCTAGGCATTGTGAATGATGTCTACAGGTATAGAGCTTATTGAAAATGAAGATTGGTTCTCTGCATTTCAAGGTTTTTATATGTTTGCAACATGCACTGTATAAATACAAAGGTAGAAAGAGCAATTATTTAACCCATTCTCTTGAGGAGGGTTGCTGACCCGATGCGAAAAACTGATCTTCTGTCAGTAATGTGGTCGAGGCAATTGATTGATAATGTACCAGATGTTTTTATTTGAAGGAGAAACTGGAGCACTTCAATCAATCCTTATGTACATATGATACTTCTTCTGTTTCCGCTATGTGTATTCTTTATATCCATTATGTGAGTTTCCTCTCCCAGCTATATTCATTGTATGCATTTCTATGTCAGTTTCGAGACCAGTGGAATGGGGGAGACTAGGACAAAAGACGTATTGCTGGATGAGGATGATGACTTGTGGTTGACTCTGAGACACAAACACATTGCTGAAGTATCAACGTGAGTGCTTGTGTTGTATACATCCTGTTTTGACATGATCATTTTTTTTAGCAGAGACTTGCTGAAAAGCACCGCACATAGACTTTTGCAGAGTGTACAAAAGCTTACTTTTGTATTTCTAAACTGATATTCTGAGATGTTGTACATTGTCTTTGTTTTGGTTGCATAGGGCTGTGACTCGCTCTCTGAAAGAATTTTCTGCCAGCAAAAAAATGAACACAGGAGAAAAGGTAGAGGAAAAACATCCACATTACTCTGAACAATCTCTTCAGTCATTAAACTGCCTTTCAGCTTACGTTATTCACATGCACAAAGGTGAAACAATAATGAGAAAAAAACTACAACGGAAATGGTACACAATGTGGCTGTAAGAAAATTCATGACATTTTGGTATGCCAGTGTGCCAACGACACAGATGAAATATAATTTACATAAGGTGCAATTAATGAGGGATGGTGAGTTCTCTGAGTGGCTTGGAAAATTACTTAAAAATTGATTAATTGCACTTCATCGACCAGTCCAGTCCTGCACACCACACATCACCGGAAAAAGCGCAACCTTGATCTTTTTCGTCAGCGTGGCCTACAAAAAGCGTGCACTTGAGTAAGCCAACAGCAACAGTAGAAATAACTAATGGAAAATGTCTCTTCTGTTCATGCACAATATATGCCAATTTGAAAGATGACATTTCGATAGCTTGCCTGATACATATCTTTCGATGGCAAACCTGATTTTTTTCAGTGTACAACAAAAAGGGAAAAAAATAAATAAATAAATAAAAATCAACCTCCCTCTATTCCAATAATTTTGAAGGGGAACATCCAAATGACATCAGCAAAATATGCTAATTAGATATTTTCAGGAATCTAAAGTATTGTCTGGTCACAGCTGATTGAGGACTCCACAGCAGTACACATACCAACAAGGAAGCCAGAAGAGAATTTCTACTATATAACACTACATCACTCATTACTGTCACCATTGTCTTTCAGACCACAATGAAGGAACTGTCTCAGATGCTGAAGAAAATGCCTCAGTATCAAAAGGAACTAAGCAAAGTAAGAACATCAAATGTATTCTTGTTGAAAGTGTCTACACATAATCAGAATCAGAATCAGACATCCCTTTATTGTCATTGTACAGTGTGCAACGAAATTAGAGATTAAATTAGATAAATAAAAGAATAAATAATGAGATGGGAAATAATACAAAATTGGATAAAAATAAACACATTACGTCGCTGTTGTGCAAGGTAAGCGTGGCTGTGTGTGTGTGTGAGAGTTCAGAATGGAGATAAACTGTTTTTCAGTCTATTAGCCCTTGATTTGATGCATCTGTAGCGCCTACCAGAGGGCAACAGGTCAAACAGGTGTGAGTTCAGGTGAGTATTGTCTTTGACGATATTGAGAGCGCTGCTGAGGCACCGGGTGGTGTAGATGTCCGACAGGGAGGGGAGAGGGCAGCCTATAATCCTATGCGCCGTTTTGACTATCCTCTGGAGCCTCACTCTGTCTGCCTCAGTGCAGCCGCTGTACCAGGTGGAGACACAGTAGGTCAGCAGGCTCTCGATGGACGAGTGGTAGAAGGCCAGCAGCAGTTTCATGTCCAGGTTGAATTTCCTGATGACCTTCAGGAAATGCAGACGGTGGTGGACCTTCTTTACCACTGCTGTGGTGTTGTGTGTCCAAGGAGAGGTCATCGGAGATCTGTACTCCCAGGAACTTGAATGTGTGGACCCTCTCCACACATTTACCACTGATGTAGAGAGGGGGTGGCACAGTCTTGCTCCTCCTAAAGTCGATGACGATCTCCTTTGTTTTTGCAATGTTGAGTTGCAGTCTGTTGTCTTCACACCAAGCCGTTAGTCTCTGGACCTCCTCCCTGTAGGCTGCCTCGTCACCTTTCGAGATCAGACCGACCACTGTCGTATCGTCAGCAAATTTGACGACGGTGTTGTTACCGTGGGCCGGGCTGTAGAGGGCGTGTAGGAGAGGGCTCAGCACGCATCCTTGAGGGGAACCGGTGCTCAGCGTTCGGGTGGAGGACGTGTAGGGGCCGAGCAACACAGTCTGGGGTCTGTTGGTCAGAAAGTCCTTCATCCAGATGCGTGTGAGGGCAGGGAGGCCGAGAATATCCAGTTTGGAGATGAGGATGTCTGGGATGATCGTGTTGAATGCCGAGCTGTAGTCCACAAAGAGCATCCTGGCAAAGCTCTGCTGTTGTTCCAGATGGCCCAGCACAACATGCAGAGCAGTGTCGATGGCGTCCTCAGTGGATCTGTTTGTTCGGTATGCAAACTGCTAGGGGTCCAGTGTGGGAGGAAAGCAGTCCCTGATGTGCTGGAGAACCAGTCTCTCGAAGCACTTCATAATGACTGGCGTGAGGACGGTAGTAATTCAGGAGGACTGCAGGTGACTTTTTGGGGACAGGAATAATGGTGGACGTTTTCAAGCAGGAGGGGATGACTGCTTGAGCCAGGGAGCGGTTGAAGATCGTGCAAAAAACATGTGATAGTTGGTGGGCACATGCTCTGAGGACCTTGCCTGGTATTCCATCGGGCCCAGTAGCTTTCCTGGGGTTATTAGCCAGGAGCGCACGCCTCACATCGTGTTCCTCTATGGTGAGTGAGGGGGAGTTGAGGCATGGAGTGTGGGGGTGTGACGGTTGGGGTGAGTCAAAGCGAGCAAAGAAGCAGTTTAGCTCCTCTGCCAGCGCCGCACTCGGGTCTACAGATGTCATGCTGCCGCCTCAGTAGTTGGCGATGCTCTGTAGACCCTTCCAACATGCAAGTGTTTGTTACTAAGGTATATTCCTCTCACAGCCAAAGTCAACTAGGTCAATAATCTTTTTTTTTCTTGCTAGTATTCAACTCATCTTCACCTGGCTGAAGATTGTATGAACCGCTACCAGGGCACCGTTGACAAACTCTGTCGTGTGGAACAGGTAATAAATAAATACATAAATTGAATAAACTCAATCACTCAAACTGTGTGTAATGATAAATGTTAACTGTGATCAGAGGTGGGTAGAATACCCAAAAATTGTACTCAGGAGTACTCTTACTTTATAATAATGGCACCGTAGGCTCACCAGGCAGAGATTGCATAGAGGAACAAGCACAAGACAAGTTCATACATGACATCGTTGTTCAAGACAATTTTTCCTCGTTTCCTCATCAATACCTTGAAATGTGCTGATAGATGTACACTTTAAAGGTAGCAAACTTACCTGCAGTAAATAACCTGACCAATTTTTTTACCTTTTTCTTCCATTTTGAAAGGACCTTGCAATGTCTACTGATGCAGAGGGCGAGAAGATCAAAGATCCCATGAGGCTTATTGTACCAATCTTACTGGATACCAATGTCAGTGTTTCTGACAAGATTCGGATCATTCTGCTTTACATCTTCCTCAAGAATGGTAAGAAATGTGGACTTTTTGTTTTCCCTATTTATGTTATTGTCGTACCATATTACATAGACAGAGTCGGAGACGTACGTCACCAATTAAATGCACATTTTATAGCTTTTATAGTGTATGTGTTGAATGCTTTTTTTGGCCTGATATTCTATTATTACCTCAATCAATAAACAACCATAAAATCTAGAGAATTCAAATTTCTTTGTGAGTGAGCTAATTTACAAATACAGCAGGGGATCCAATATTTTTTTTCCACCTCTGTATTTATTCATATATTTTCGAACATTTGGACCTCTTTAGTGATACTTTGTGATTTCCAGATTTCCTCCCACCAACAAATACACACCACTTTATAATTGTGAACATCTACACACTTGTACATGTATCTCTTTTATCGACTGTCGTGTGTTTGTGTGTGTATGTGTGTGTGTCAGGTGTGACCGAAGAAAACTTGTGTAAGTTGCTCCAGCATGCCAACATCCCACCGGAGGACAGTGACATAATTTCCAACATGGCACACATGGGTTTGCCAATCATCTCAGAGGTACGCTCTGTTCTAAAATCCTAAAGTCTACGATGAAACAGGTGATGTATTTTACCCTTTCGTCTAGCTATAGCATGATTAACTAAATATACCTCAGTGTGTGATGAAAAAAACAGAGATCGGCATTCTGTCCTGGGCGGATGTATATTTTTGGGACGGCGGTCAAGAATTTTTTTAAAAAAATGGCGGACTGAGCAATGATGGAAGAGGGTTTTATCCATCCCTTTATCGTCTCTAAACGGAACAAGTACCGCAGATATAGAATTCAAATATTTGTACTTGGAGCAGAGAGAGAGAGAGAGAGAGAGAGAGAATGATTAGTTTCCTTATGTCCCAAACACTTATTGAGTGTTGTTAAAAAGAAAGGTGCTTTTATTTTTGGAATGGGTTGTAGGCATTTGTCGGGTTTAAATGCCCCGACGCCTTGTTTAGACTGAAATAACTTACTAAAGGTGGCTGATCTCACCAGGAAAAAGCAGGCATTGTGGTTCATCCTAACCGGTCGACCGGAAGTGAGAGAGAGAGAGCCGTCTTGCTCCCTTCAGCTCTGAGCACCCTCTCTCTGCTCTCTTCCGTTCCACCTCCTCTTTTATTGGAGCGTGAAGGAGAGTCATAACGAAACTGAAACTAGCACATCATGGCTTACAATGAAAGCAAGGAAATAGAAACAGAAGCAAAAGTGTGTGTGTGCGTGTGCTAAAGCAGAAATGTCAGTGTGTGTGTGCAAACATTAATGAGTGTATAAAAACATGATTATAAATACACAAACTGATTACATATCCTCAGCCCATCTTACAGCATTAAAGCAGGGGTGGGCAAACTTTTTGATTGGGGGGCCAGATGGGTTCTAAAATTTGACAGAGGGGCCGGACCAAGGAGCAGATGTGTTTTGGTAACCTCACCTCACATTTAATTTTAAATGAAAGTGAACAAAAGCATTACAACAATATATATGTATTTGAAAACCACAGTATTTAGAAAATAAAACATTAACAAGATTTATTCATTAAATTTTTTTCCAAGTTTGGCGGGCCAGATAAAAACGTTTAACGGGCTGCTTGTGCTATAGTTTGCCCATGCCTGCATTAAAGTGCCACTTCACTGATGTTAACATTGACACTAATAAATATTTGAATGCAAAAATGACATCAGTACTAAGACGCTCCCCCATAAAAGACTCTGTCGTGATTCAAGTTTTTTTTTTTGTGATGAGATATACGACAAATTGGCACGCCCCTTTTTGGAGCTCGTTTTGTTATTTTTTTCCGGTCTCACCTGTCTACATCACCGCAGGGAGACAAGCGAGGTAATATTGCTTGCTTTGTCAGTTCTGTTGTCTAAAACGGCGACCGATTGCCACCAAATGCAAATGACCGTTATTACTCTTGACCAGTTTGACTTGTGAGAGTATAAAAGTGTTCTGCACAATAGTTGGGATTTATTGACATCAAACGTGAGCTCATGTGATCCCCTCCACAAAATCCAAAATTCCATGCCGATCGATTCTCCACTGAAGCAGACAAGAGCAAGAATGTGCACACAAACCCCGACTGGTTATATTTAGGATATTTGAGCTATGCTTATCTTTTGTTAAGTGTGAGGAGGCAGCCAGGCATCGATGTTTACACCTAACAAATTTATCTTAATTAGCTTTTGGTCGCTAAAGCGATGATTTCAGCACAACAAAATTAGCTTCTTGCCGGCGACTTGGTGCCGGGGATGTCTGGCTGTTGCCATTCATGCACGTTCACGTCCACCACCGCTTGCGGACAATTCATGACGCTGTCAGCGTCATGGCGTGAGTCTGCGTCGATTTCGGATTAACTCCTCATCGATGAACCCTGGAGGTGGTCTTCTTGAATGGTCCGCATCGCGGGGCCGCTTCAGGAGCGTTAATGTTTAGCGTACAAAAAGTTCCAGCAAGGAGGCGGACGCTACAGCCAAGAGTGGCCACATTGGAACTCTCCATTGAGTGATGTACGCATATCCCAAAGCTGATCAAAAGAATAGAATAGCGCATTGTCGTAACATCGCCTACAGTCGAAAATAAATGTGCATGTCTACTCATTCCCACTTCAGTCTCTGCAAATATCCAGATTGGTGCTTTATTGCGTGCGTCCTCGCCGTGATCAGCAAAGAAGCAGTGTTCTGCGTCCTAACAGCATAATCCATGTAACTCTGCTCACGTCCACAGTTCCTCATTCTCATGTAAATCAGCCAGGGAGAGGAATCCTTTTGATATGTTGAAGTGGTCATCGGGAGGGATGTCCTCATGAATTTTGGTGACAATTGACCACTGTTTTTGGACGTAATAAGGAATGAAAATATAATGATTTCCAATGGAGAGTTTGTAATCTGTCCCTTACCTGACTCTTGTAGTTCCATTGGGAGAGCAGCGGGTACGTGGCCATTTTCTAGGTGTTTTTCAAGTTGTCACTTATTTTCTAACTTCTCCAAAATGAATTGATAAAAAAGAAAATTATATCTAATTTCAGTTTTCTGATAAAAAGAAAAAAATAAACTGAGCTCGTTAGTGAAAAAAGAGCCATCTAGGATATTGACCTACTCGAAATTCAAAATGTATTTGTGCAAAAAAAGTTTTTCAGTTTGAAAATTAAATGTATTATGTTTGTTCTGCCGTTCTTCTGATATCTATTGTATATGTGTTTATGTGTTTTAAATGTGTTCAAATTTCCAGATAATTTATATTACACCATATGCAAAGTGCTTTCTTACAGTTCCAGCTGTGAAATGCACGATATAATTAAGTTGTATTGTATTGTCGTGTATTCAGTTGAATATACTGCAGGTTGAAAAGGATTTGCAAGTCACCGTATCTCTTTGTAGCAACAATCATCATAGGAAAATAATATGATTCCATTGCAGGCCACTGCCAAGAAAACCAAAAAGCCTGACCGGAAGGAGCGAATTAGTGAGCATACCTATCAACTATCAAGATGGACTCCTCTCGTCAAGGATCTCATTGAGGTGCGCCATTTAATGCAATATGATTCTGCTCTTAAAATAGAGAAGTGATTGAGAGAACAAACTTTTCCATTACGAAATGCCTGCTCTTATTTATTATGCATTTCAATAAACATACAGTGAAACCCCGGTTATCGCGGTTAATGGGGACCGAGACCACCCGCGAAAACTGAAAATCCGCGAAGTAGCGGTGCACCTTCAAAAATGCTTAAAAAAAACTATACAGGTATACTACAGTATACCCCCCTGTTTACAGTACACCATATAGAATACGGGTAGAGAGAGAGAGAGAGTGAAATTCATGTTATAACAAAAAAAACCAAATTATTATTAAAACTTATTTTTTTATTCCCCAGCCATTATTTTTGTATTTATTCAATTACTTCTATTTGTATTTATTTAATTACTTCGACTTTTACCTGCTAGTACGCCGTCCGGTGTGCCCTGTGAAATGAAAGGTGGCATTCTTCATTTATTTATTTATTCATTCATAACTGACAGCCTCGCGCTCCGCTCGTGCCCGGGCGGAAGAGGTGCTCCTCTTCGGCTTAATTGTCACGCACGCCGGACCTGCTCCCCCGAAGCGTGTCTCCGTTCGGTTGAACTCGGTTTCATTTCGCACCGCTGGTGCCCGAGCGGAAGGTGCTCCTCTTCGGCTTAACTGCCACGCACGCCGGCCGGCCTCCTCCGGAGCTCTCGTGTGGTCACGAACGGAGCGAAATGTCGCCCCGCTCGTGCCCGGGCGGAAGGTGCTCCTCTTCGGCTTAACTGCCACGCACGCCGGCCGGAGCTCTGGTACCATCCGAACCGCGCGAAACGTCGCCCCCGATCGTGCCCGGGGGAACGTACTCTTCTTCGCCCACGCTCTTCTTCGGCGCACGCCGGCCGTCTAACCGCTCCAGCGCCCCGTTGTGCCGCTCGGCGAATCTACAATGCCCCGTGGAGCGGAGCGAATGGAGAGCCCCGATCGTGCCAGGGCAAAAAGGTTTTTAATTTTTTTATATTTTTTAGAACCCACGAAAGGTGAACCGCGAAGTAGCGGGGTATTACAGTAATTCTACTTTTAATTTTCATTGTCACTGTGGTGATATACCGTATCTCTGCGAAAAATCAAAAGTGAAATTTATATTGTTTTACTATTCTTAGAGTATTTTCCAGACTACAAGTCGCTGCGGAGTATAGGTTAAATCAGCCCAAAAATGCATAATAAGGTAGAAAAAAAACATACCTACATAAGTTGCACTGGAGCATAAGTGGCAGTTTTTGCAGGTAATTTATTTGACAAAATACGATCTCAAAAACAGACATTTCTTCTTGGAAGACAATTTATAACATTAATGAAACAATAAAAAACAGCCTGAATGGGTGTAAGATACGCAAACACAATGAAGGTTATTTAGCTACATGAAAAATCCGCATGAACAGGAAAGGGGTCTTTTTTTTGGGGGGGGGGGGCACTGTCGTCTGTGCTCTGACAGAGAGGCAGTTGCGTTGCATGAAGCGGAAGCACCAAAAGGTCCTCCAACAAGGTCCTTTATATGCATCACCTTGGCAATTAATTGAACGTGAAAACGTACAGTAACTGCACTCTCCTGCAGCATGTTGTTCAAGTACCTGCTAACAAACTTTTTTTTTTCTACGCAGTAAGAGTTGACTTCGCTTTTCGACAGTCCTTAACAAGTGTCATCTCATTCAGCCCAAACTTTCTCTCTGGGTGTGGGTTTTCCACTGCAAATTTCATTTAAATTTCAATAATTTGCATAATTTGTGTTCTTCTAAATCTACTTTATGTGTCTGTGATGTTGTTATGATGTAAAAGTTCATTTTAGTTAGCCATACACAGTACTTTTGTTCAGATAAGGTGTCATTACTTAAAAGCGACACCAACCCATACATTTCCCCAGAGGATATTATTATCTAGGTTAGCCATCAATTTCATTATTAAATCCATACAGTCATAATTTCATCTGTTGAGCCAGGAAGAGGCCGAACTGATGCTTTTCTTTTGTCCTGCCCACCTTCTGGCTGTGCTTCTGATGCTGGCTGTGGAGCCTGCTTTGTCTTTTCCTCGAGCTGCGTGTTTTATTTGTCTTCCTGCTCCAGTGCTTCTCAATTATTTTTCTGTCCCGCCCCCCGTACCAAGAAGAAAACAATTCGCGCCGTCCCCGCGACAATTTTTATGAATAAGGCAAGAGTGTTGAGGTCAGAAGGGTACCCAGGTCGCGGCTGTAGGGCAAGGGAATGACCGGCAAAAAAGGGTCACGTGCACAGCTCTG
The DNA here is from genome assembly GCF_059441095.1 of Idiotropiscis lumnitzeri. Lineage (NCBI taxonomy): Eukaryota > Metazoa > Chordata > Actinopteri > Syngnathiformes > Syngnathidae > Idiotropiscis > Idiotropiscis lumnitzeri. The sequence continues at coordinate 44,974,727 of NC_142391.1, read as the reverse complement.
GTAAGGAATAAAACTTTTTGATGTTACTGTCCAACTAGTGAAAAAAATGTCTTTAATAAAGTCAAGTCAAGGCTGTTACAAATTCTGCGGATGTGGAGCAGACAGTTGCAATCATTGGGTCAATTGGACAGCCATGCTGGCAGCTTTTGCATGGCGAAGAATAAAATTGACCAAAGTCAAGATGTTTAACTTGAAGACTTTGTCTCCCTGTAGGACGCCATTGAGGATAAACTTGACATGAAGCAATACCCATACATTTCCCAGAGACAAGCATCAGCCAAAGCCAGTGCACCGTCAAGGTTAGTGTGCCACAATATTCCATATTTCAATTGATTTATTGTAGTGTATTTGAACAAATATCTAATATATATTGGGGATTATTATTTGTGTTAGTTCATAACTGCTTTGATTGACCCCTAGAATGGGATTGAGAGGAGACAGATGTTCGCCAAGGATGAACATCTGAATCTTATTTTGGATCATATTCGTGTCCTCTATGTCTGCATTTTGTCATATTAACGATCATGCTTTTATTTGCTGCGAAAAGAAAATTATTTTGTTTTCCAGATATGTAGCACAGTATTTCATGTCATAAAAAAAAGTTGCAGGTGGGAGTAGCGTCCATTTGGTTGGCTTGCCCAAGTCTCGCAATCAAATGTAGCAGGTGATGAATGCAAATGATGTTGAGCTGAATTGCATCACATGGACAGTGACTGGTCATTTATACAGATGGCTGCAATGAATCTTCACGACGAAATACCGTATTTCCTGGACTATAAGCCGCTACTTTTTTCCTAGATTGTGAACCATGCGGCTAATACAACGGTGCGGATTTTCTGTGGATTTTTCTTTCACCGGTAGGGGCACTCTATAGTTCAGAAAATACGCTAAATAAACCACTATTTTTGTTCTGTTGGGTCTGTTCTGTTTTAATTAGCAAAGTTGTTGCCTTGTTAAAAGGCACTCTTTTAACAATCTGTTTATGTACCTTTCGGTGCATTCACAGCACAAAATCGTTCTGCACATGCAATAACCAACTCATTTTTTTCAACATA